>NC_063195.1:33296893-33299393 GCF_017589495.1 Alosa alosa | reverse complement strand
TTATCAACACGCAAAGTTATTGCACTGTTCAATCCCTGCACTGTTCACTTTTTACACTACCACCACTGCACACACTCCATAGCACCTTATTATGGTCAATGCACCACATGGTCAGTCTATACCAAACCTTTGTAATCACTTCACATGCATGCTCTGTAATTTTTACATTTCTGTGAGTGATTTTTATGTATGTGAGATATACTGTATGTGTGCATGTGTGTTTGTTGTGTTATGGTTGTATAAGGGATGAATAACGTATCTATCTATCTATCTATCTATCTATCTATCTATCTATCTATCTCTATAACTTGCAACATTTGGCCAATGGGTGAAAAGGCAAAATTCAAGGGGATGTTACGGTAATACGGTAATATTATGTTAATATATATATATATATATATATATATATATATATATATATATATATATATATATATATATATATATATATATATATATTATTTGCACACAAAGACCCCCATGGGCATGAAACTTGTCCACAGGCTCTCAGGGTAATCATAAGTTGGCAAGAGGGGGCAACAAAAGACTATAAAAAAAAGTTGTATAATGCTGAAGACAACACAAGGAGGAACATTTCACTAATTAAAAGTTTAAAAGTTGTCTAATGCTAAAGACAACACAGGGAGTTGTATAATGACTGTAAAGTTGTATAATGCTAAAGACAACACAGGGAGGAACATTTCACAACTAATTAGGTTAACTGGCACCATAATTGGAAATAAAAAGAGCATCCCAGAGAGGCAGAGTCTCCGAAGTAAAGTTGCAGAGATATCCATCACTCAGTGGAAAGCTGTGTGGGCAAATAATGGAACAATATAAGAATAATGCTCCTCAATATGAAATTATAAAAAGCAATGTTGGCTGTGATCTTCAGGGACTCCGATGGCACTGTAACATTATTAAAAACAGACCTGTTTCTTAAATGAAAATCACTTTATGGGCTTTTTGTTGGAAAGCTTCCAATAACCATTGCCTATGAACACAGTTTGATGCTCCATCCACAAATGCTGGTTAAAACCATGCATCTTAGATGGGCTGAGGTGGAGTGGAAACTGTCCTGTCGGTAGACCAATCAACATTTGTGATTCTTTTTGGAAATCATAGATTTTCATCCCCTGGGCTGAAGAGGTGAGGGCTTATCCAACTTTGGGTTATTAGGGCACAGTTCAAAAGCCAGCATCTATGATGGCATGGAGGTGCATTGTGCCTATGGCATGGGCAGCTTGCACATCTGGAAAGACCCAATTTATTTAATACTCATGGTGCATATTATGTGTTTTATATAAAGGTTTTGAGCAACATATGCTGCCACCCAGACAATGTCTTTTTTCATGAAAACAATACCAAATATGTTTGCACATATTTTAACAGTATGGCTCCATAAGAGTCCAGGTGTTAAAATAGCCTATATGAAAACATATATCAGAAAACTGGTGGTTGAGGGGCTAAAATGTTGTACTGCATTTTGATGCTGTAAAAGACTGCTGTTTACAGCAATATAGAATGTAGTTTAAACATAATGTAGCTAAAACACAGAGGTGTGCAGATGTTTCTGAGTGCTTTTAATGGGCAAAATAAAACCGTTAATATCTTCATTTTCACACTGTAGCTAACGATTGTGGAGCCGGACATTTTAATGGCCACAGCTTTCCCTCTCGTCGGGATGCTCTTAAAAGCACGTCTTACTGATTACCTCATTAAAACTCGCAGGGGAATATCGACCGGCAGGGTCCAGGCGGGTCACAGAGGTCACTCTCGTTATTCTGTCCGACTCCCACACGCTGGTTTTAAAGTGTTAACCAGGCCTGTTTTATCCAGATCCATACATCGGATCTTCAGGCGTTATCTAACTGATGCATTCTGACAGCACCGGGCAGTGTTGGTCACTGGGCATGGACCTGGCGGGCGCTTGTAACCTCGCTTCCATCCCTCCTCAAATAGGCTGTGTGCAATGAACAGTATTGATGGACCCAGACACCGTGGGGCTGGAGGCTGTTACCAAAGATCCTTGGTGTTACCGTGTGCCTCTGACCCCCTCTGACCACTGCACTTCCACACATGTCCCCTCACGGCACCTCACGGTCTCCCAGTGTGGGCAGTTTAGAACAGTGTGCAGGCTTAAGTGTGTACATACATGTCAGAGCCTATTGTAGACTTTGGAAAAGAAAGTATAAATCAATGACAAAGAAAATCAATAGCTGATTAAATTGAAATAAGCTGGTTGGTATGAAATGCTTTGCTGTGCAAACAGTTTGTCAAAAAAGATATTGCGGCATTTCTGCATATTGCCAAATATCATATATCAATAGCTCAAAGATTCCTGCATTTTTGCAATGAGTTTCAAATTGTATTACAATGAACTCATCAATCCAGTGCTCAAATTTTCCTTTTCTCCGACAAAGATTATTAATAGCTGAACTATGAAGCAAATTTTGGTCCGTTAATGACATTTTGCTGCTAAAGTGCTTCATTAACTCCT
>NC_063195.1:33284393-33286893 GCF_017589495.1 Alosa alosa | reverse complement strand
ACACTGGTCTCGCCTATCCTCGATTTGTTATCAAATGGAACATACAAGCCATGGCAAAATATTCATAGATTTTTATAGGCTACCACATTTGTCAGGCTGTTGTTCATTCCATTCATGACGTTGTTAAATAGTCTGACTATCACTAACAGGTTTATGAGTGGTTCCCAAGCAGCTTAGGCTAGGCTACTTAACAGACAACACTATACCAAATACATATGTTTTATTTTTAATTAAATCTTATAGCGCAAACACGAGGTCGAACAAAACAGACTGCTGAATTTAAGCTTCAAACGCATAATGTTTCCAGAACGGGTCTGTCCTTGGCACTTTTTATGTTGCGTCCATTTGCGTTCACATTTAAATAGATATAGGCTATCTAACAAACAATAAACGAATGCAACAGTATGCCACTCGTGCGGTCTAAAGCGCGGGAGTGTGAGAACGTTCACGTGTATGGACAGGTGCACAACTGGCAGTGTGTGTCCTGAAGGTCAGTTGGAGGAGTTCCTGCTAGCAGCAACAATAAACAGGTGCGATAGTGAATCATTGTTCTGATACCCTAATGTTCTTCTCCCCTCTACGTAGAAACTTGATGTTTTATTTTTTCCTTCTTTTTTGAAAAACAGAGCGCCACACCCTGAGATGAGCTTACCTAAACTCTTTGATTGCTGGAACAGCATGTCACTGTAAACTGTAGCAGAACGCAGATGCTCCTCAAATGTTATTCTCACATTCTCGAAACTGATTACCACTTCTCCCGGAACTGATGACCACTTCTTGAATAACATTTGTGGGAGTAACATTTGAGAAGTGGTCATCGGTGTCGGGAATGTGTGAATAACATTTGAAGGGCGTCTGTGTGAATGGCCTCATTTGAAAATGTTCTAAGTAAATGTGTAAATGTTTAAAATGAGACCATTCCTAAAAAGTGTTGCACCAGATGGAGGGACATCTCTTACTGAAGGAATGCCATGATTTGAGAACTTTTTTTTTATTCTGATGTCTGACTTTTGCAGTCATGTAAAGAAATACAGCAAGAGTGAGGTTCCACATGGGCATATTTAAAATCCTTGTCGCATGTGTCACTAGATGGCAAGGCGACAAGAAGTGTGCCAGGTGCACAGATAAGATTTGTCATTTTTTGAATGCATCATGCAATTTGCGTGAGTGGTGACTCACCTAATCCTGCCACATACCAGCAGTTTGAAATCAGCACTTAATTAGTGCTTGCTGGCAGTGTGACCCATGAAGTCTCTTCCCTGTTGCCATTCGTGTCTTTCCAGTTTAGTTGTAGAGTGCCCATGATGAACAATTGCATTTGATAAAGAGAGCCTAGTGACTGCATAACTTGAATTCCTCGAATCTAGTGAGGTGCTCAGCGGAGTTTAAACTTATGTTTTCCTTAATACCATTGCTCCTTGAATAAGGACAATACTCTATGCAGGCAAGTACCTGCAGTAATTCAGTTAGACTGTTAATTGATACATTAAGCATAATTGCCTGTTATTAATAACTTTATATTATATAGGCCCATGTTCACAAAACAGTCTTTGTGGCCTATGCTTGCTTATATGCATAAGAATAATGTTTTTACCACGAAAGGGCTTTTTGTATTTGATTATACAGCATTGCAGAAATAGGTGCAATCTTTCATTGTTCATGGACAATATTTTTTTACCTCATCCGATGAGAGAGAGATGCTTGGCTTTGAAATGGCAATAAAAGTATGTTCTCACAGACCTTGTTGTTTTTGCTTGTTAAACATGCTGTTAAACTTGACGCATTGCTGCAGCAGCCATTAATTAACACCAGAATCATGGGGATGGAATCAGATCGTGAACATTCAGTCGTAAAACTCCCTGACACCACTGTAAATTCACCTGGGATGGCCGCTTACAAGTTTACGGGGTGCAGACATAGTGATCTCCCCCACGCTGTTCCTAATGCGATGATGACCACGCACCTGAGAGTACGCTCACTTGGTCCTCACCACGAGTTCCATTGGAAGGGTAGAGAGACCAGGGGCCAGCTGGGCTTGTTTGCGCAGAAGCAACATCATTAGTCAGCTGTGTGTGATGAATGTCTCTGACACAACATCTTCAGCTTGGAGCCCGCCTAAGCCCCCCCTCTCCTGAGACGGCCGCGTGTGGTTCATCTCAAGTTCAAGACCTCGTTGTGGAAAATTGTGCATGTAATGCCACATAAAAGAAAATGCTTCTGGCAATGGATCAAAAGCAGCAATATTTGTAAACAACAAACAACACAAGGTTATATCTCACTTTAGATTCATTCAGGGAGAGCATGGGAAGAATACAGAGTGGCTGTATAGTCTAAACCTTAGCAGTGTACCATGATCTAAAGGATTTTTTATTGATAACAGATCAGAACATTCTGTCTGTAACACGCCGACACAAGTGTCTCTAAACACAGGCACCACACACACACACACACACACACACACACACACACACACACACACACACACACACACACACACACT
>NC_063195.1:33279393-33281893 GCF_017589495.1 Alosa alosa | reverse complement strand
CCCAGTCTCTCCCTTTCTCTCTCTCTCTCCTCCCTTGCTCCCAGTCTCTCCCTTTCTCTCTCTCTCCTCCTCCCTTGCTCCCAGTCTCTCCCTTTCTCTCTCTCTCCTCCTCCCTTGCTCCCAGTCTCTCCCCCTCTCTCTCTCTCCTCCTCCCTTGCTCCCAGTCTCTCCCCCTCTCTCTCTCCTCCTCCCTTGCTCCCAGTCTCTCCCCCTCTCTCTCTCCTCCTCCCTTGCTCCCAGTCTCTCCCTTTCTCTCTCTTCTCTCTCTCTCTGTCTGTGCTGTGACCAACGGCCTTTGTGTGCTCGCCATCCAGCAGCCTCCGTCCCGTCTCGCTCCTCTCTCCTCTCCTCTGTTCCAGCCTGACATTTATTCTCCTCACACACACACACACACACACACACACATACACACACACACACACACACACACACACACACACACACACACACACACACACACACACACACACAGCTGTAGCGCTGCGGTGCGGCGTGGCGGGGGTTAAAAAGCACACTCTGCCGCTGAGCCCCATCGCTGCTGACAGCTCCAAGCCAATCCAGTGGTGGTGCGCTGCCTTTGTTCTGTCGGGACGCTCCCCTCCGACGCTGCCTCTCGCTCCTGGCTCTACGTCAGTCGCCCGCACGCGTGACTTTGCTGCTCTGTCACTCGCTCTTTTTCATCATGGTGGTAAGGTAGAGTGACACACTGTCCTAATTGTCACATTCACAGTTTGCTCTCCTTGTGGAAAGTGTGTCTGTGTGTACTGTATGTGTGTGTGTGTGTGTGTGTGTGTGTGTGTGTGTTTTGTCTGTGTGTCTGTTTTTGTCTGTGTGTGTCTGTGCAAGAGCATGTATACATATGTGTGTATGTTTTTCTGTCTGTGTGTGTGTGTGTGCGGTGTGTGTGTGTGTGTGTGTGTGTGTGTGTGTGTGTGTGTGTGTGTGTGTGTGTGTTCTGAGTCCAGTGGTTGTTGCTTGATGGGTGCTTGGCAGTATCTCTGGCATGTTCAGGGCAGGTGGGCGGAGGCCAGGAGATGGTCCTAGCTGTGGGTGGAAGAACTGGGATCAGATTTCCCATCAGCCTGTCAAAATGGAGGCTTGTCTAAATTGATGAGAAAGCACACACACACACACACACACACACACACACACACACACACACACACACATACAGACTCTCTCTCTCTCTGTGTCTGTGCGTCTCTTGAGATTAGCAGACAGGGCAGCAACACACAAGGGAGCTTCTCTAACGGAAATTAGCCATTTTATATCCACACTGAGTGACAGCTGTGCCTCCCAAAGAGTGTGATCTACCATCCCTACCATCCTCTCTCACACACACATGCACAGACAAGTGTGTGTGTGTGTGTGTGTGTGTGTGTGTGAGAGAGAGAGAGAGAGAGAGAGAGAGAGAGAGAGAGAGAGAGAGAGAGAGAGAGAGAGAGATTCGTACATACAGACAAATAGGCAAATCATTACACCTGGGCATCTAATCTCTTTCTTAAAAATATATTTTTTTTTAAGTAATGAAAACACAGCCCTGGATTTATTCATCTGACATTCTAATTCAATGAAGCCCTTGAAAATAATCTGGAAAAAAAAGTATGTTTGTGTGTAGAACTGCTCCACACAACTTACATGTTACGTAAACTTGTCATTGTTACTTACGTAAGCTTGTCATTGTTACTTACGTAAGCTTGTCATTGTTGACATTTGGTGGCAGCTAGTTAACTAATTTACTATGGCAAGACTTGATGGGTAGTGCTATAAAAGTTTTTTCTTTTTTTAGAAAAAGATTGAAGGCAACAAAGCGCATGTGAGGCTAGAGGAGGCGGCTGTATACAGAACGTAACTGTTTAGGCCCCATTTAGCAATCTTCCACAGAGAAGAACAATCTTGGCTGATCTAAATCTTGGTTTACCAAAGGTCAATGTTTCGTTTTCTGACATTTAAACAATATGATGTTCACATAAAATGCAAATTCTGTCTATAAAACCCTTGTACATGTTTTCTCTGCTATCATGGTGAGTTTATTGGTAACCGATGTTGAGGTCCATGTCCCTTGTCTCAGTATGTTGTAGCATCAAAGTGTTTTAATGTAGATAACCAATGTGTAATGGATGGGGTCAGAGTCAGATGGGCCCTGCATGCCATAGGCTGTCTTTAGGCTCACTGCCTTTGTCTCAAACGGTGTGGAAATGGTGCATTTATGAGCCAGACCCCCCCTACAGGTCTGGGTTCAGCCACCAATGTTTTCTGCTCCTATAACATCCCCACATAGACAGACCCACCTACATCCACATTATGTATTCCCACTTGTACACTAACACACACACACACTCACACACACACACACACACACACACATACACACACACATGCACACACACACAGACACACGCACGCACACTATCCTAACAGTCACTCCCCCAGAGAATAAATCTGCAATCAGTCAAGCCTAAAAATAGCAGCAGCACATACTCTCAACAGCAGCAGCACA
>NC_063195.1:33256893-33274393 GCF_017589495.1 Alosa alosa | reverse complement strand
TTACTGTTAGTTATCAGCCAGAAAAAAGGACCAAGAATAACACAAAAACTATCGAAAAATAACGTAAATAAAGGGTGAAAACATTTAACTTGACAAATAAATACAAAAATAACAGAACATTACATAAAACAAACAAAAACATGATGCCAGACTTGTTTTGTTCGCCAGCCGCCCCCGTGAATCCCAGCAACCAGTACTGTGACTCAAGAGCTTTAAACAGTGTTGTAAAGGCCTGTACAAATCCGCTTTGGAGCTCCAGTGGAATTTTGAAGCGCGACAACGAGAATTCTCGGGCTAACTGTTGATGTGCCGCGGAGAAAGGTTGGGAATAGGCACCCCAGCACCAAACTCTGAGCGTGGTAAACAAAATCGATATAATCAGGCAGTAAAAGACCCGTAAGAACCAAACTAGAATTTTGTTCAAATCTACACACCTATGGCTACTGAAAATGTAAGGTTCATTTAGCAAATGTTATTTTGAAGTGTTAAAAACATTGTTGTTTTAGAATTTTTTTTAATGAAATGGTTGGTAATTACATTATGATATGTCTCTGTCTCTCTTTTACACAGGGCCAGAGTAGCTCTCTCTCTCTTAACACAGGGCCAAGAGTATATAGCGTCACATATTACCAACCTCTTCGTGTCCCTTAATATTCATTTCTATATAAACCAAGGCGGTTCCTAAAGAAGCAAGCACCCCATAAGTTTATCTAAATGAGCTATGTACCAAAAATAACATTTACTGTCAAGTCAAAGTCAAGTCAGTTGTATTTAGTATAAGCATTTAACATGCACAAATTAAACCCAAAGCGCTCCACATACAAGACATTGACAAAAACAATAAGACAAAGATGCGGGGCCGAATGGCATGAGTCATAAACGTTCCATTGACACTAAGACATACAAGACAGACAACACAGCAAATTAAAAATAAATAAATAAAATAATAATAATCATAAAAATTAGTCCAATATCAACCCGGCTGAAAAAGTCCAAGGGCAATGATGACCCGTGTGAAACTGCCAATGCAAGACCAACAAAGTTCTTTCACTGACCAACTCAGAGTTTACTGGCAGTCCTGGAAGAGCAGAGCACGGAAGAACAACAGTCTGAAGTCATGATAGGCGATCTTCCTGCTGATCAGCAGCTTCGTTAGCTTTAGCGGGGCCGTTGTTGCTTCATGGCTCCCTGGCGTCGCCATCAGAGCTCCCCCCGTCAACACTCAATCCAGACTGCAGGCACCAGTGTCAGACTATCACGTTAATGTTATGACAGCTTCCGCGGGTCAGCCACAACGGTGGTGCGTTAGCAGCTGCAGATCTCTCGCAGAGTAGGCCCATTGCCCTGAGCAATCTTTCCGTCCAAACGAGTCAGACAGAGGATATTGCAGCGTCAGATGGAAAGAGGGCGGCTAGTCAAGACAAAGCTCATCAATGAGTCGAATATAAACTACGTTACTGTTGGTTATCAGCCAGAAAAAAGGACCAAAAGAATAACACAAAACTATCGAAAATAGCGTAAATAAAGGTGAAAACATTTAACTTGACAAATAAATACAAAAAAATAACAGAACATTACATAAAACAAACAAAAAACACTTGATGCCAGGCCAGGCGGTGTCTAAGTAAGCGTCCCGTAACCCCTAGCAACCAGTACTGTGACTCGAAGGAGCTTTAAACAGTGTTGTAAAGGCTGTACAAATCCGGCTTGGGCTCCAGTGGAATTTTGAAGTCGCAGCGAAATTCTGGGGGCTAACTGTTGATGTGCCCGTGAAAGGGTTGAGAATAGGCACCCCCCAGCACCAAACTCTGGCGTGGTAAACAAAATCCGGATATAATCAGGCAGTAAAAGACCCGGTAAGAACCAAACTAGAATTTTGTTCAAATCTACACACCTATGGCTACTGAAAAATGTAAGGTTCATTTAGCAAATGTTATTTTGAAGTGTTAAAAACATTGTTGTTTTAGAATTTTTTAATGAAATGGTTGGTAATTACATTGCGATATGTCTCTGTCTCTCTCTTTACACAGGGCCAGAGTATGGCTACGTTTATACATGGCCGGCTATTTTCATAAACGGACATTTCACCCTCTCCGTTTTCAAAAATAACATTTTGCATTCCTGTCAGTTTTCAGAGAAGTTTCCCTGTGTATATATGACGTCAAGAGCATGCCAAACTTGTCTGTAAGGAGAAGCTCAATCCCACGTTAGCCAATCAGAATCCCGAAAATACCAACAACAGCGACGAATCGCTTCCTCTTTCTTTTTTGAATTGACTAAAAATCTCCACCTTGTCACATAAATCTCCGTTTGTACCTCTTTAGACACAAATGAACAGAGTTTTCCCCCAAAAAAACGATCAGCCGGAGTTTTTAAAAACTCTGTTTGCAGGGGGATAAAACCTCCGTTTGCATCTAAATGACAGAGTCACACGCAGAACAACATCACCAGTTGCATCGTTTTTGTTGTCGTCTAAACACCACCTATGTCTCTCTCTCTCTCTTTACACAGGGCAGAGGACAGAGTATGTCTCTCTCTCTCTCTTTACACAGGGCAGAGGACAGAGTATGTCTCTCTCTCTCTCTTTACACAGGGCAGAGGACAGAGTATGTCTCTCTCTCTCTTTACACAGGGCCAGAGGACAGAGTATGTCTCTCTCTCTCTCTTTACACAGGGCCAGAGGACAGAGTATGTCTCTCTCTCTCTCTCTCTCTCTTTACACAGGGCCAGAGGACAGAGTATGTCTCTCTCTCTCTCTCTTTACACATGCCAGAGGACAGAGTATGTCTCTCTCTCTCTCTCTTTACACATGGCAGAGGACAGAGTATGTCTCTCTCTCTCTCTCTCTTTACACAGGGCAGAGGACAGAGTATGTCTCTCTCTCTTTCTAGTAGTAGTAGTAGTAGTAGTAGTAGGCCTTTATTGTCACATAGTCACAAGTAACTAGCGAAATTAACCATCAACCTGTCCATACATTACACAAACATACATATAATAGGACAAGGGGGCAGACAGGACAGGAAGACAGGGCATTGAGGAAGAATACAGCATAACATGAGGAAATGGGAGGAGAAAAAAGCAACCCCCAGACTATGCTCCTGTGGGAACACCTCAGCAACATTAGCACATACACTTTACACAACATGAAAGACATAAGGCTTGCATTGGGGGGGGGGGGGCTGCGGAGGGATACCAGTGCAGGCAAGCAGCCATCCGGTCCAGCAGCCATTTGCGGCGCTGGTCACAGACCCGCTTGACAGACTGGGGGTACAAAGCGGCGAAGGCGTGGGATGGGGGTAGTGGGGGGTGACTGCATGTCTGTATATGTGTTAGATGTATGTGTAGGCCTGGTGAGTCGCTCCGCCTGGTACCACAGTCTTAGTGCCTCAGTCCGCAGGATTGTCAAAGCGATAACACAGCAAGTTGCTATGGAGACAGCCTTGGTCATGTCCCAGACAGAGTCCACAATCAGCAGGTGTCTGTAGGAAGTGGGGAAAGGGATGCAAGAGCGTCTCGCTACAGTGCTCTTCCGGGGGAGTTGTTTTCCAGCAGCGGCCTTGGCCGAGGCCCGTGCTGGTTGAGGGTGGTTCTGTGTGCATTATTCCACTGTCCTTCACACAGGACCACGTCTCACACCTCCACCTCGCTGAGGTCACCTGCTCCTGCTCATCTGGGCCAAATTAGACCATTTCTGTTGCTCCTCCTCCCAATTAAAGGCCCATTACATCGGTGACATCCCCTTTTATGGCGTCAGCCCTCCCCTCCTCCCCCTCCTCCCCCTCCTCCCCCTCCTTATTTTCCCTTCCGTAAACAAAAGACAAGCCTTTTTAAGTGTCCCGGTTCGAGGGTGTTTGCGAGCGGCGCTGCAGTGTTTCTCTCAGCAGGGCTGTCATTTAGCTCATCTCCAGCGGGCAGTGCGGCTAGGGCCGGGGACGCCGTTGTGGAAAAGGTCACACCAATCTGATTGGTTTGCTTGGCTGCCACCAGACTACGTTGATTTCTTTTAATTCATAAGTTGCGCTCGCAAAGAGCAACATTTTCTTTCTCGAGATGAAAAGGCACACACAAGGTACAATATATGCGTGTGTGTGTGTGTGTGTTTGTGTGCATGCACGTGTATTTGTGTGTGTGTGTGTGTGTGTGTGTGTGTGTGTGTGTGTGTGTGTGTAGGTATTTGTGTGTGTGTGTGTGTGTGTGTGTGTGTGTGTGTGTGTGTGTGTGTGTGTGTCTGTGTGAGATGACTGCAGTTGCTGTGATTTGCTTCCAGACCTCCTGACCTCCTTTCCGTGTCCTGATGATGTCCCACAGGACTTGGAGGTCATTTTGTTGTTGGTTTTGTGCACGCAAGCACATGGTGTATGTGCCTGTGGTGTATGTGTGTGTGTGTGTGTGTGTGTGTGTGTGTGTGTGTGTGTGTGTCTGCATTTATGCGTTTTTCTTGTCTTTTGTCTGTCATTTTATAATGAAGTCCAACAGGACCTCTTTATGGTTTCAGATTCTGTGGGAAATATATATAATAATGATTTAATCTATTATTTGTCTGGTTAAACCATTTCCATCCATTTAGATACATTTTATAATGCTAAGCATGCTTCAGATGCTATTTCAATTAAACGTATTGCATGTCATTTAAACATAAAACTGTATATGTGAAATCCATAGAATATTTCATATAAACATTTTATTTTATGCATTAAATATATACCATTTTATTGTATGCATTTTATAAGCTTCATCACTTCAACACAATTACAGTTTCGTACAATTATAATACATGAATGTTAGTTGCATGTATTGTCACATTGTAAAATGCATATCATCACTATACATATAATAATTGTGGGTCATTTTAAATAATTCTTCTATAAATTAAATTTAAGAAATAGCTGGCAGCTTGACTCTGACAGCTGAATATGCGGGAACCAATGAAGCACAATGAATGAGGTGAAATGAATAGCCTAATTCCACTCTGCTGTTTACAAATGTTCTTCTGCTGGGGCAGGGTGTTCACTGTGACAGAGTGACATGCACAGCCTTGCACACACACACACACACACACACACACACACACACACACACACACACACACACAGAGAGAGAGAGAGAGAGAGATGTTGTGTTGATGGCAGATTTAGTAGAACAGGGCAGAGGGCAGAGTAAACTGCACGCCTCACAGACAATAAGTGCCAGTGTTACCAGGCAGCAGGATGTTGTAATGGAGGGAAGGCCATCGCCACAGCATTCTGGAGCTCCACCGCCACCCCCTCTACCCCCCCTCTCCTCCGCTCCTCTCTTCTCTCTCTCTCTTTCTCTCTCCATGCCTTCCTCTATCCCTTCTTCCATCACGCGCCGACAATTTAGCCATCCATCACCATCAGCTCGTGCTCGGCGCTCTCTCCGTCTCCTGTCTCCGCCCGGCCAATTTACTCCATCTCATTTTTCTCCTCCTCGGCTCTGCCATTTTCTTTTGTCCTCGTCCTCCCTCTCTCTCTCTCTCTCTCTCTGTCTCTCTCTGTCTCTCTCTCTCTCTCTCTCTCTCTCTCTGTCTGTTTCTCTCATTCCCTTTCTGTTTGCCTTTGCCTTTTTCCTATCTGACCGCAAGCTATTGCTTTAAATGTGTGTGACTATGCAAAATGAAGCATGGCTGTATTGTGATATTTATTGTATGCTCACCCAAGTGTGACTGGTGTGTGTATATGTGTGTGTGTGTGTGTGTGTGTGTGTGTGTGTGTGTGAGAGAGAGAGTGTGCGTGTGAATGAGAGAGAATGTGTGTGTGTGTGTGGGTGTGTGTGTGAATGAGAGAGAATGTGTGTCTGAGTGTGTGTGTGTGTGTATGTATGTGTGTGGGTGTGGGCAGGGAAATGCACTGTACATGTTGTGGTAATTAAAACTCCCAGCAACAACAAACAAACAGCACCATCTGTCTCCTCCCTCTCACTGCCCACACCTGATCTGCAGACAGCAGCAGACCTGACCTTTAGAGCCGCCGGGAGAGAGAAAGAGAGAGAGGGGGGGAGAGAGGATGGGGCAAACAGAGAGAGAGAGAGAGAGAGAGAGAGAGAGAGAGGGGAGCTGTGGTGATCTACAGCAGTGGGGGCTCAGTGGGGACTTGCCCTGACCATGGAGATGAATTAGACAATCACTGGGACTGCATCTCAAATAGCCCAATCAGATTTTCCATGATTCCCCCTTTCCTTTCTTGTCCTTTTCCTCCCTCCCTCCATCTCCCCCTCCTGCTCTCTCTCTCTCTCTCTCTCTCTCTCTCTCTTTCTTCCTCCTCCAGCTCATCTCTCTCTGCTCATCTCCAGCTCATCCTCCCCCCCTCCTCCTTGTCTGGTTCCATCCCCCCTCCATCTACCAGGGGTGTCAGCCCCCCTCCCCTCCCTCCTCTCCTTTCCTTCCTCTCTTTCTCTGCCCCTCCTCTCTCTCTCTCTCTCTCTCTCTCTCTCTCTCTCTCTGCCTGGATCAGGGTCCCTAGGCACCCGTTGCCACTCGTTAACCCTGTCACGTTGATGGTATGAATTAAACGTTTCCAGCTATGCGTCTCCACGCGTGTGGGAGTACACACTGGCTCCTCCTCCACCGCTCTGCTCACATTTTATCCTCCTCAGTGCCTCTCTCTCTCTCTCTCCATCCCTCCATCTCCTCTCCTCCACCTGCTGAGGGTGAATCTGTATCCTGTAATCCGCAAGCTTTATCTTGCCTTTGTGAAAATAAAAGTAAATCCAATGCTGGATTTGGTGTGAGTGTTCAAACTCTTGAAATGTAAATCTGCAAATGTTATACTGCACATCACCTAATTTACATAAATTAAACTACATTATATTACTGTACATATAATGGTATAGAATCATTTAGTAGAACTATGTAACAATCTCTTAGTGTACCTCAAAGTAGCAGCATTCATTTTTGACTATGGTTTCCAAACCCTAAGTATACTTAGGTTACAGAAGATATTTTATGTTTTGTCTATACGCTTTTCCACCAGGAAAAAAACCTAGTTGGCAATCGTTACAATTTATACTGTACCCCACCCATCCACCCGCCCACCAAGGCTCACTAATTATATACTTTATCTTTACTGTTCCATTATCATCATGATCACATGATGAACATTTGCATACAATTCTTCACAGGCTTAACAGCTGATTTTTCCAACCCAACTCACAGTGACATACAATCAGTCAGTTTCGGTTTATATATAGGAATTACCCATGACCTTGTCAATGCCACAGCGGCTGTCTATGTACACACACTACTTTTTTATACACATTACATAGTGGCTGATCAGTAATACCTATGCCATTGTGTACTTTTTATTACATTTCCAACGAAGAAAGTCATATTTTAGTCAGCTTTCTGTATCAGAATATCATAATGAATATTTGAAACTTTAAATGATATTTAAAATATTATATATGCATTATAATGATGGGAAGGCAAGAAACAATGGCAAACAATTTAAATGACATGGGTGGTAAGCAATTGTTTGCTATAAAATGTTTTTAAAAATACTACCAATATATCCAGCATTTGAAAGAAATGGGACAATTTGTTATGATACATGTCATAGGTCACACAGACTCAAGATGCTTTTCATAATTTACCAAACTGAAGTTTTACAGTTGATTCGAATGTGTATAAAATCAAACATGAGTGTTCCATACTGAGTGGAAAATAATCCCATTTTTCTTTGTGCTCTATTGACTGTTACATTTCTGTCGAACAACCTAAACAAACCAACTATGAAAATAGTTCAGATCAACAGGGAAACTCGGGTAAAACAGTTTGCATAATTCATAAAAATATATAACATGGAAAAAAGATTATGCTTTACATAAAGCATTCTCGCCTAAAGTTAGCCTAGAAATCTAGACGCACCCTAACGGCAGCAAATTACATTTGCTGCGAGGGCTAGTCTAGCAACTCTCCGTTGGCTTGTGAGCTCGAAAAATTAAACTTCTATCAGGCCAATCAAATTGTGTATAGAGTGGATTAGGCGGGCTTAACATAATGATTGATGGCAGAGTTACCTTGGTTTGGCTTGAATTCCCTGCTACTTGAAAACAAAAAAGATAATGTTGCTGTTGGCGAACAGTGTGACACGAAGTTAAGCTTTTATTAAGTTGGCAAAAGTTTGAACTAGCCAACTAGCTCCATGGGACTCATAAGCTGTCCTATTAGCGTGCAGAGGGAATTTGAAAGACAACCCGATTATCCGCCCCTCGGACTGAGCACTGCGAATGGTGAGTGCTCAGACCCTACATTTTAATGTGGGTCTGGCTCGTCAGGCTAGCCTAAAGTAGGTCACAGGAGCAAATGCTTAACAGGAGAGTTGGCTTTACATACCATTGGTTAATGCTAGAGTTAATGGCCAGGGCATAATGGTAGCTATGGGATCCATCATTTGACAATATGGAATTGGAAACATGAACGATCCATTAAGCCACAGCTAACAGCATAGTGTATGATACATTAATTACATGGTTCATATTATTGTCATTGACTAGGCTACTGCATTAACCGTTAGCATCCACTGGTTGAGGTCTTACAGTTTTTTTCAGTCGCTAACAAGCGTTTGTCTAATCAGTTGTCACATTTTCATAACTCTAAACACAATTAGAACAGCATCGGTCTTTTGTGGCCATACCATTCACACATTTCATGTCGTTTTCACACAATATGCAGTCAGTGAACACATTTCCGCTAATGCTTACATTTTTCTTAACAGACAAGCTATACCTCCCAACAAAACTATGGATTGTTTTGTAGTATTCTGAATGTTAACACACAACATCCCACAATAGCAAACACAATATTCCAAATCTTAGATACACTATCAAAACCTCTGCTTCTGCTCTGCTTCTGCTACCAAATGGTTTTATCTCAGGTGCATCGCCTTGGATAATATCAGATGTGATGTTGATGAAAACATGTGGCCTAACTTTGAAGATTGCAGAGATTAGATACAGTAATTTTGTGCTTTTTTAGTCCCCCCCCTTTTTATCTGGGCTTTTTGCTGTTGTTTTTTGTTCAGAATGCTCTTGTGTGTTTCATGGATATTTTGTTCACTGTAAGCAATACTGTAAAAACTGTTCTGTTCTATCATACTGTAAACAGTATTTCTACTGTACCTCCTGTAGTAAACAGTAAATGGAAAAAAACTGATTTGCTTTTTACTGGAATGCTTTGAATGTGAACATTATGTGGACATACAGTTCCCAACCAAGAAATTTAGGTTAAAAACTGTGGATAGAGCATGTTTTGCATGCAAATACCTGTAAAAAGTTTTTGTAATGTCAACAATAGTCAGTATTTTGATACCTGGTGTACTTTGATTGAATGCATGTACCTTGTGAAGTGAAAACAATTGTGTGTTATTCTTTGACAGAATAATTTCATTTTGAGTCAGATTTCCAGTGTTTTGGTAAAGGGAGTGTGTGCAGAGAAATATGTTTTCTGTTTTGAAATGAAGAGTTAGTATATATTTAACAAAATGTGTTTTTGAGAAGAAAATGATCCATTTGGCCAATTGTGTTTTTTAGGTGTGAGTCTGTGTTAAGAGTTTAGAAAAAGTATCTGAAGTATGGGTAAGCGCTTGTTAGCGATTGAAAAAAACTGTAAGTGGATGTAAATGTTGGCATTACTGCACCAAGGATGTGATCTGGTGTGGCATGTTTGTTGCAAAGCAAAAACTGTACTCTATTTTACAGTAGCAAGGGATACATCTGAGTTGCCAGTTGCATGTTGAAGTTTGTGATTCTGCATTACGCTGCTGTTTCGTTCGCTATTGGGATAGAGATGAGGCCTTTGGACTTAGACTCCATTAAAATATGTTTACAATCAGCTCTCAGCAAATCCAATAAATCCACACATTCAGAAACTGTCTGTTTTTATAGCTATTCTCCCTCTCTCTCTCCCAGCTCACTGCATGTTTCTCTTTTCCACAGCTTTTACAAGGGTCATCTGGGAGGAGTTTTGTTTTGCTAACAACTTGGGCGCTAATCACCCTCAAATCTCTGTCCTTAGTCTCTCAATCAGTTTTACAGTCCGCCACTCCTGGCTTCCACTCCCTCTCTCTCTCTCCCTCCTTTCTTCCCCTAACTATCCCCCTGTTTCTCTCCCTCCCTCCCTCCCTCTCTCCATCTCTGTGTGTGCGAGTAAACGTGTGAAAGGTGCTGGCTGTGACCGGGGCTGCTGGTGGGGCTCAGACGTGACCCTTGCAGTGGGGCGCGCCGTAAACTTCTGCTCTGACACGTGTTTGGGTAATGGCTCTAATACAGCCATAAATCCACATCAGGGCCGCTTTAGTGGCGCTGTCAAATAAAACACCACAGAGAGAGAGGGAGAGAGGGAGAGAGAGATGGACGGAGAGAGAAATGAGAAATGGAAGGAGAGAGAGAGAGGAAATAAAGCAAAAAGGGAAAGATAAAGAGAGAGGGATATGGAGGGAATGTGAGAGTGAAAGTGCAAAGACTTTGTGTGTGTGTGTGTGTGTGTGTGTGTGCATGTCTGGGATAGAGGACTGAAGGAGGGGGATAAAGATAGATCAATATCGAGAGAGAGAAAGAGAGAGAAAGGTATAAAGATAGGGAGCCCTTGTGCTTGATATGTCAGGTGACTGAAGCCTGTGGCAGCTCCGTGGTGTTAGCGGGTGAGGAGAATGGATCTGTTTCCAGCTGATTCTGCTGCCGCTATCTTCTCTTCGGCCTGCTGCAGCCTGATTCTACACAGAACACATGCAGCGTCATGAGCCCCAGAGATCACATGGGAGCACAACATGAGAATTTCTGGCAGCTTTGTGTGTGTGTGTGTGTGTGTGTGTGCGTTAGTATGTGTGTGTGTGTGTGGAGTGTGTGTGTGGTGTGTGTGTGTGTGGTGTGTGTGTGTGTGGAGTGTGTGTGTGGAGTGTGTGGGTGTGTGTGTGTGTGTGGTGGGTGTGTGTGTGTGTGTGTGTGTGTGTGTGTGTGTGGTAGTGTGTGTGTGTGGGGAGTGTGTGGTGTGTGTGTGTGTGTGTGTGTGTGTGTGTGTGTGTGTGTGTGTGGAGTGTGTGTGTGTGTGTTAGTATGTGTGTGCATGTGTGCGTGTGTGTGTGTGTGTGTGGATGTGTGTATGTGTTAGTATGTGTGTGCATGTGTGTGGATGTGTGTGGTGTGTGTGTGTGTGTTTGTGTCTACATGTTTGTGTGAGAGCAGGAGAGTGCTAGAGAGCGTGTGTGTGCAGACAGACACGGAGGCTAGAGATAGCTGTGGTTGGTGGTTTGCTCCAGGAACCCCAGACCTATCTACACATCGCCTGCATGTGTGGGTGTGGCGGTCAGGGTTTGTTTACAAATTCTTTAAACCAGCACCATGTGTCAATGTGAGAGAAAGATTTGGACAAGGAAGCACTGTGTAGCCTAACACAGCTGTATCACAAAATGTTGCCATCATTTGTGTCTGTGTCTCTCTCTCTCTCTCTCTCTCTCTCTCTCTCTCTCTTTGTGAGTGTGGCGCATATGTGTGTATGTATGTGTGTGTTTGTGTATGTATGTGTGTGTCTGTGTGTGTGTGTGTGTGTGTGTGTGTGTGTGTGTGTGTGTGTGTGTGTGTGTGTGTGCGTTCATACACCTCTATGTGTACTTGAGTGAATGAGTTCTTGAGTGTGTGTGTGTCTGTGAGTCTTCCAAGTCACCCATGTGTATAAGTGGTATTATACTCTCCACTCACCCTTGCATGGTGAGTTAGTGAGTGTGTAAGAGTGTGAGTGTGTGTGAGTGTGTAAGAGTGTGAGTCTGTGTGTGTGTTTTTGTGTGTGTGTGTGTCTGTGTGTGAGAGTGTGTGTGTGTGTGTGTGTGTGTGTGTGTGTGTGTGTGTGTGTGTGTGTGTGTGTGTGAGCTTGCAGTGCTTAACCTGTGTGCGTGCTTCTCATTAGGCCTGTGCCCCCGTTGCCATGGCTGTTTAATAGGGAAATGAGATAAAAGTGGGATTTGCATGTGAAAGCCGTGACGGCGCTCCACTCTGCTCCCCCTCGTCTCCAGGCGCCACGGCGGCCCAGCGGCCCGCACCACCATGACCAGCAGCAGACCTGGGCCTCGCTCGGCCCACATGCGGCCCACATCACAGCCTATTTACTAGCCCAGAGAGCCCTATAGAGTGTGGGTTGAAGTTGTGGTAAGACCTGTTGTAGGAGTTGATGTATTAATTACTGTGAATTAATTACTGTGTTTTTTTTATTATTTTACCAAAGTTATACAATACCACAACAATTTACACTCCAATAAATGGTTTAGAGGAATAGAGACAGAGATTATATAGTATATACAATTTGCATTGAGGTTATAATCCTTTTGACAATGACCTCTCTTGACTGCCAGATGTAGGTCCATTATATTCAGCATATAAATAACTTCAAAATCGACTCGACATTCATCAAAATCTGAAGTTGAAATATGACCACTTCAGGTTTTGGTGGCCATTTCTAATTTAGAAAATGTCAGAAATGGATTCAGTATCCTCCGTGACCCCCATCACCACTCAAATATTTTCCAAAACAGTCAAGCGGTTGCTGAAATATTGTCTGAAATGTGTCTAATGTATGGTAATTATCCTAATTATGCAAATTGTCCAACATATGCAAGCATCAAGCAATTTCTAGATGTTCAGACTAATTCTACACATTTCTAACACTTTGAGGTACTCAATATTTCTCATTTCACCTTGCTGGCAATAGAGTGTCAGCCTGATCTGGAATCAGCTCGTTCACCGTAGCAGTAGTATTACAGGTGGAGGAAGGTGGGCACAGAGAGAGAGAGAGGAAGAGAGAGGGGAAGAGAGAGACAGAGGAAGAGAGAAAAGAGAGGGAGAGAGAGAGAGGAAGAGAGAGAAAGAGAGACAAGGGTTCACCCCACAATTCAGCAGCTGCTATCTGTCTAAAAGCCTGCAATCAGCCAAACACATGGAAATGGGGCACTCTTTGTCTCTGTCCTTTTCTCCGTCTCTCTCTCTTTCCCTCACTCTCTCCCTCTCTCTCTCGCTCTCTCTGTATCACTCACTATTTGTCTCGTTCACACACATATTCTTCTCGCTATCTCTTTTATCACGTCATCTCCCTCTTATTTGATCTCTTGCCCTCCCTCCCTCCCTCTTTCTCTCTCTGTCAATCGCTCTGTGACACTTAATGGACAGAAAGAATCACTCAGCTTTAATATCCCCTCCACACCTGACTCGTGGCGAGAGCGGCTATATTATTGCTTCTCCTCCGAGACGCCTGAAGTGCTGAAAAGCAGCACAGCTCTTTTCTGCTGCAATAACAGCCCTATCTCATATCCTCCGCCCGCTAGCGCAGGGTCGTAGGGGGTGGAGGCATTCCTGCATCGCCTGTAATAGCTAAAGGCTTCGTCCTGTAGACCCTCCACCCTTTCCCTCTCCTCCTCCTCCTCCTCATCCTCCCTCTCCTCTTTTCTCTCCATTCCCCTCCAAATCCTCCACTCCTCACTTTAATTAACTGGGCCTGTGGCCCTGGAGAGGTAGAGCGGCTAGAAGGGATGGAGGGAGGGAGGGATGGAGGGAGGGATGGAGGGAGGTGGGACAAAGAAAACAAAAAATATTTTGCAGTGGCTGAGCAGAAAGTGGAGTCTGCTTTCCAGTAAGTGGGGGGGGTGTTGCTCAAGTTCCCAGCTGGGGATGGTTGCCACCGGCTGACGCTGCTGCTGCTGTTGCTGCTGTGTGGTGTGTGTGTGTGTGTGTGTGGTGTATGCTGTGTGGTGTGTGTGTGTGTGTGTGTGTGTGTGTGTGTGTGTGTGTGTGTGTGTGTGTGCTGTGTGGTGGTGTGTGTGTGTGTGGTGTGAGCTGTGTGGTGTGTGTGTGTGTGTGTGCTGTGTGTGTGTGTGTGTGTGTGTGTGTGTATGTGTGTGTGTGTGTGTGTGTGCTGTGTGGTGGTGTGGAGGAGGATGATCCTGGAGCTGCTGCATCAGGAGCCCGGAGAGCAGGTGACTCACTGGCCCGCTCTGACTCACCCTAGCCCAGGGCACCACACGCACACTCTCAGCACAAACGAGAGTGTGTGTGTGTGTGTGTGTAGGCACGGGGGTGTAGGTAAGTGCTGGGAGGGGCTGCAGGGGACAGCGTAAGTGGGTTCCAGTAAACGGACGGCACCTCTCCCTCGGCTCATTTCCCGAGAACGCTACTCCAATTTAATCCTCCCGTCTGTCTGTCAGGAGAAAGTTGCGGCGCAGGCAGCCTGCCGGCCCGTCTGTCAGGATCCACACTGCCTGTGCCATCCGTATGCCACCCAGAGCTGTGTGTGTGTGTGTGTCTGGGCCTGAAAGTGGTCCAAGTAAAGAGCCACTTCCACACACACACACTACTCCTCTCCCTGTCCCGTCCCCCCGTGTGTCACAGAAGGCTCCGCTCTCTGGTTGAGAGGAGAGCAGAGGAGTGCAGAAGAGAGAGGAGAGGAGAGGAGAGCAGAGGAGTGCAGAAGAGAGAGGAGAGGAGAGCAGAGGAGTGCAGAAGAGAGAGGAGAGGAGAGGAGAGGAGAGGAGAGGAGAGGAGTGCAGAAGAGAGAGGGAGAGGAGAGGAGAGGAGAGGAGAGGAGAGGAGAGGAGAGCAGAGGATAGAGATAGATAGATACTTTATTGATCCCCAGGGGGTCTCAGTAGCATACAGACAACACACACACATTCACTAACAGCAGAAAAAGTCATTAAAAGTATATAATATAAAAACACAACTAAGCAATAAGGACAGTAGAAGATAAAGAATATACTAAATATACTAGAATACAAATTATACTAACACTTAATCTAAATCAATTCTAAAAACAGTATCCACATAGTGGTGATTAATCAATCAAGTCGGTGCTTGCAATGACTGAGGTAGGGACTGAGCCTGTGATTCTCTGTGCATAGTAAGGTAAGGTAAGGTGCTCTGTGTGAGTGAGTGTCATGGTGATAGTGGTCATGGTGATAGTGATCATGGTGATAGTGCAAATGAGTAAGTCCAACAGTGCAACAGTGCAAGAATAAAGTATATATATTTATATATCTCTATATATATAACTATTTTAAGAAAGGTATAAGTGTGGCCACAGTTCGGCTGTGGCATTGAGGGAGGGTAATGCATGTGTGCTAATGTGCTAATATAGCTTGCAAACAGTGAGGCAGAAAGACAGTGGTAAAAAGTGGCTAGTGGACAGACAGTATCCAAACATGGAGGGGGTGCAGAGGCAGACAGACTATGGAGTGCAGAAGAGTATATAAGTATATAGTAGAAGAGAGAGAGGAGGAGAGGAGAGGAGAGAGGAGAGGAGAAGAGAGGAGAGGAGAGGAGTGGAGAAGAGAGGAGAGGAGAGGAGAAGAGGGAGGAGAGGAGAGGAGTGGAGAAGAGAGAGGGGAGGAGAGGAGTGGAGTAGAGAGAGGAGTGGAGAAGAGAGAGGAGAGGAGAAGAGAGAGGAGAGGAGAGGAGTGGAGAAGAGAGGAGAGGAGAAGAGAGAGGAGAGGAGAGGAGTGGAGAAGAGAGGAGAGGAGAGGAGAAGAGAGGAGAGGAGAAGAGGGGAGAAGAGAAGAGAGGAGAAAAGAAAAGAGAAGAAGAGAGGAGGAGAGAAGAGAAGAGAGGAACGGAGAGAAGCGGCGGTCAGCTGAGTAGCGGAGGGATTTTGGATACAGCTGGTGTCCTGCGCTCTTGTAGAGGAGCGAGCCCAGGGACTCCCCTAATGGAAATAGCTTCTGTGGCCTCGGACACACACACACACACACACACAGTGTAGCCCAGCGCGCACAGCACAGGCCAGAGCTGCTCCTACTCCCACTGCAGTCCCCACAGTGCAACCAGACATGGCCACTCTGATTCTGTAAAAGTGCTCCTGGATGGTTTGATTGATTTGTATGTGTGTGTGTGTGTGTGTGTGTGTGTGTTATTCTTTGCCAGCTTTAAAAAAAACGGACCAGGGCTGGTCCCCTTTGCCTATCCCCCCATTGTCTTGAGACTGGTCCTAGCTCTAAATGCAGCTGTATAAAAAAAAACACACAAATCGATTGTAAACTGTGCTGATTGTGAATATGACAATAATGTTGATTAAAGAAAGTTCATTGTTCCTTTTCACTTTGTCCATTTACACTTAAGCATTGATTCACACACACGGTAAAGAAGAGTGAATTTTTTCACTTAATAATAATAAGAAGAAGAAAGAAGAAGTTCTTTTCTGTTTTTTTAAGATCCCAAAGAATGTGTTTTGTGTTCTATCCGTAAGAGCTACATGCCTGCTGGCTTGGAATGTTTTTATACAGCTGCACCTGCCTGCTGTCTGCACACGGAATTCTTTGTAAAACTCATCTTGTAAGCTTGCCAGCACATGCCAACCCAAACAGCACTCCCTCCGTAGGGTGGTAAAACCACACGCCTAGTCAACGGTGGCTACAGATTGTCACTTTATGGCTTAATTTTCGGTGTGGTGCCTACTGACAGTATCAGTGCCTTTCTCAGAGTACACACCCGCACACCCATGGAGGGGGGGGGCATGTGAGACAGTGAGTGTGAGTGAACGACTGTGTGCTCAGGCCCATGTGTGTGGACACTGCAGCCGTTGGCATCTCGGCCAATCGGATGCGGCGGAGCGCAGGCTGCCCCTGTGATTGTGAGGCGCTTGCTTGCGCATGTGTGTATGTGTGTGTGTGTGTGGACAAAGAAAGGCAGAAAGAAAGAGTGACAGAAAGAAAGTGAAGAAAGCAAGAAAGAATTACAGGGTATTGATGGAATGTGAAAATTGCCATGAAATGAGAAAATTGCAGTGGTTGCTGTGTTTGCATTCGCTGCATTGTAATTTGAAGCGTGCACAAACACTCACATTGTACTAGAGCACAGCGGTCATGACTAGCTTGCCTTAGTGGAGCAGGCCTGAAATGAAGAGGATCTCTTGCCTACGCTGAAGGGACATGGGAAAACTCAATGCTCTTCAAAGAGTCTGTTGTTCTCAAAAGGGTTTTTACAAGCCCAATGGTAACATTATAATAGATCATTCAGTTTCATTGAAATTGGCCTTTATATGGCTAGCATGCGTTGTTACAGTATATACCTTAATGGATTATCTCACAAGGCTAAGCTTCTCTCAAAAATCCTTCCCAAAAGAAACCTAAGTAGCAAAAATACATAATGTTATAGAAAATATGTACGTATATGTGAAAATATGTATGTATATTTTCTATACTAGAAAATACTGCATGCCAAGAACAACCCACTGATGTTTATGTTGCCAATGGCTATGCCATTATTCACTTGGAATGAAATAAGCCTATAATTATGGCCTGCTATTTAAATAAATCCTGACAAACAAGTCTTACTAGAGGTGTCGAGGTCAACGTTGAATCTTTAAACATGTGAAGAATTTGCATTTGTGTTTATGTGGCTGCTTAATCTGAAGCAAGACAAACACAAACATATCCACACACACACACACACACACACACATTACAACGTGACTCTGGGTTCTCTAAAATGATAGACGTTTCAATATAATATGTAA
>NC_063195.1:33104393-33249393 GCF_017589495.1 Alosa alosa | reverse complement strand
TGTACATTTCCCCTCACCGATAAAAAGCTTGTTATTGAGCCGGATACTAATCATGGTGTTGGCTAATAATCCCCGGCTATTTCTGCCCACGTCACACCCACCATCGCCGCGGCGCTGCCTAATCACCCCCTGCCGAGCTCTGTCGGCATGGCTGGAGGCCACTCTTAACATTTCAGCCAGACCCCCAATCACTCTCGCTCTCTCCTCCCTACACTTTCTCCTTCACTCTCTCTCTCTCTCCTTCTCTCTCTCTCTCTCTCTCTCTGTCTGTCTCCCACTCCCACTGTGCCTGTGACACTGAGCATGAGGCTCCATGGCACTCATAGCTACAGGGGCTGGGAGTGGTGGTGCACTTGGGTGGCAAGTAGAGCAGATGGGCGTTTCTCTTAGTTTCCTTTTTATTTGTCTGGAGCTAGTCTTCTAACTCTACAGTCCTCTAACTCTACAGTCCTCTAACCTTAACTCTGAGTACAGTCCACTAACTCTACAGTTTTATAACTCTATAGTCTTCTAACTCTACAGTTTTCTAATTCTACAGTTTTCTAACTCTATAGTCTTCTAAAGGCCCATTCACACCAAGAACGATAATGATAACTATAAACTATAAATATTTAACTATAAATAAATATCGTTCTTGTTAATATGAATGACGACGTTCACACATAAACTATAACGATAACGACATGAAGAACGATATCGTTGGGGATCACTTTCAGAGTGATTTTCAGAACGATAAAAAGCTAATAGCCAATCAGAACCCATCACATTTTAACTGTCACATTCATTAACACAAGGAGAGACTTGTTTATCGTTGTTCAGAGTGAACGCTTTTATCGTTATGGTTATAGTTATCGTTATCGTTATCGTTCTTGGTGTGAATAGGCCTTAACTCTACAGTTTTCTAACACAGTCTTCTAACTCTATCTTCTCACTCTGCAGTCCTCTAACCGTAACTCTGAGTTTCTGTCTCCCTCAATTTAAGTGAAATTGCAGGGTAAGGTCATTGTCACACTGATCATAGTGACATCATTGTGTCACATTGACAAACAGGTCCTTCAGCAGCAATCTACTAATACGTCAGCGCTTCTAGAATAAATGCTTTTCATTTGATGTTAAAAACAAAATATGATTACAGAGTAAACTAATTACCGGTACACTGAATGGGCTTTATCATTGGACACTGAAGAAACATGTTCACATTGGACCCCAAATCCATCTTTCGAATTATAAGTCAGCTAATGTAATTTATTCTCCAAGCCCATAGTCCACTTGCATGTAAGTGGAGCTGTGAGAGTGGGATTTCACCAGGGCAAGTACACGTCTTTCCTGAGAAATTGATTTAATATGGAGCTGAAAGAGAGCAAACGTCAAGAGGAATCACAAATAAGCCCAAAGCACTGTCAATAGTCCCAATAATTAACCTTTGAAGAGGATCAGACCGGGCTGAGTCTGCATCAAAGTACTGAGAGATAGAGAGAAAGAGAGAGAGAGAAAGAGAGAGAGAGAGAGGAATTGCATGAGAGTGTGCATTTGTATGAGGGGGTGGGAAATAAAGCAGAATTTTCCACAGTGAGTCATCGGTGCCCGTGGCCATTGTTCAATAGTCATGAGTCCTACCTGCTACTGATGAACCCTGAGCACTGAGATTCCCTCCAGGTGAAGCTGGTGAGTCACAAGGACGCCAGTGCCTTTATGGTCACTCCGTTTCCAGATGAGCTATCCTGACGCACAGAGCAAAGTCTCCATGGAGAAACCTGCACTGATTACTCTCACCCCGCACTACTCTCTCTCTCTCTCTCTCTCTCTCAGTCTCTCTCTGTCTTTCTCCCCGACTCGACACAGTGAAACAACCACTGCTATCCTCTTTGTCTGGTTGATAAATAGCCATTGCCGTTATGATTTATACATCATTCATACATGTTAAGATAATATGGTAACCTGTGGTAGGCATAGATTTTCAGCAAATCTAAACACTTCATAAGATATTATATCATAAATTTATCAAATAAGATTTTTTTATCTTATCAGGCTGAAGAATCCTTCAGACAGAATGTTTTCCACAAGCAGAGCAGATAAGACTACTGCCAAAGCAAATCAACCAAATACTAAGAACCAGCAAGCTCAACAAGCACCCAGATTTCTTGATAATGATCCATTCTGGCGTTTGAACAAAGCTCACTATCTTATTGCATATTTCCAGTAAACATGTGCAATACATTGAGGGGGAAAACAAGGGTAATTCCGGGCTATAGGCAGCACTGACCATTCCAAAGAACTTTCGGCTTCCTGGAAGAGAACACCTCGCTTCTCTAGAAAGCAGCCCTCTTGAGAAAAAAATAAATACATATAAACACATTTTCAGCTGAGTGGTGCTCGTCATCATGTCCACCATCTTGTCAGTTTTGTGTTGTGCTGTGTCAGGGGCTTTACCTGTGTTAAAACACCATGCCCCATGCCTATGCTGACCAAGACTGATATCAGCAGCAGGGGTTAGGTCATCAACACAGAAACAGAAACAAGGTTGACTCATTTGAACAAGTGGCTGGGTATCAATCAGAGGAGGACTGGCGTCAAAAGGAAACCTTACTGCAGTAAAATGGCTACACATTATGTATGAACATATGAGTGAATAAGCATGACGTAGTCTTCATTACAGCACTTTTCCTTCAGGTACATTTAGATTTAATTCCACTTAAGAAAGAAAATCACCATACTGTCCAAAATGCCCATGACTAGATGTCTGAGGTCATTCAGAAAAGTTCATATAAGGCTCTTCCTCTTCTCTCACTTTGACAGTGCTGTGGTTGTAATTCACTGGAAAAAAATTAACCAAAAAATCTGTTCCCCATACCCAGTCCAAGATTATATTACAGATATAATTTTAATGTGAACACTTAATTCCTCACTCCTACTATCATGAGTCATGAAAGTCTTTTACAAAGAATTTTAGGATTCACTTGAACTTGAACTTTACTCATGGTTTGAGATTTCATTTATGAGAATTCACTTCATGAGTGTCTACTTTATAGTGATTTCCTTTACAAACCTCATACTCCTGCATTTTCCCTGTTGACATCAACTACTGCTCAAGAATCACAAAATCAGTGAATGTGAATGCATGACTCCTGTCAACCAATTAAAATTGTAATTATCAATACTCTTTTCAGTAGTGTTTCAATGTGTGTTACATGCAATCATTGTGATAACATCAGCATCTCAAACACAACAATCTCACAAAACCTCACCAAACAAATAACCTGTCTCTAACTGGCGTTTCTCTCACTGGATTTAGAAAGTATTTTAGTTGCTATAGCCTAAAATGAACCAGCCAAAAATATAAAAACAAACTGTAAGAAATGTTATAACAAGCTTTCTTTAGCAGTTATAGAGAGAGTGTTTCTCGAAGTGACTGGAATTTCTCAGCCGAACGAATGCTGTGAGTGCGCATGGATGGTAACTAAAACTGTTCGTGCATAAGTGGACAAGTGGATTTTGCCGATGTACACTATTTCTTGGTTACGTGGAACTGTTTCGGGCTGAACAGAAAGTTTAAAAAATATTGTTGTCTTGACTAGCTTCCTCAGATCACGGCATCGGAACTCATATGAACAACAGACACCATTACCTTTAAAGATATTTTACCACCTCTTGAAAATGACCGCGGAAGATTGTCTAACATCATAAATATCCACATTATCATTGCATACATAGCGGTCTTTATTAAACAATGTGATCATTAATGAAAATGAAATATTGTGAGCAAACACCTTATCTCCCTTTACTAATTCCTATGATAAAGAGTGAAGGCAAATGTGTTGGTTTAGAGAAGGGGAAGACCAACAGGTAGCCCTTGGCAATGGTATGGAAGACAGGTGATGTCCCTCTATTTCTGGTGTGAGTTGTTACTTCTCATTTTGATTAGGCTACTCAAACTGTATCGAGGACTCAATGCGTATCTGACCTATGACAAACAGATTTTTCATTTGTCGCCTAAAACCCAACATTACTTCACCACTCTCATACACCTTGTCAACCCTCTTTTGCAAATAACCGTTCTTTGTTACCTGCAGTCTTAGAAAAGACATTAGAAAATCGACAACTTTGATGTGGAAAAATACTGACTGAGAACGATGGGCTGTTGTTATTTGGCGGCTATCCCCTTGTGAGATGTATGTTTAGTCACTGTGAAAGTGTTGTGACAGAAGCACGTGCATTGTGTTCTGTCAAACCTCAATACACGTGAGCTTAGTACCCTGCTGTAGAGTGGTGAAGAAATAGTTTCAGAGGTGTCCATTTTAGAAACCGTGTTACCATAGTCTACCACAGCGCCATTAGAGGCTGCGTTTTGCTCCTGGCCATAAAAACACTGAACGATGGCACCAGTGTAAGGTTATATCTCATACATTTAATGCACATGTCAGCTGATTGGGCTATTTTAATCACCAACAGGCTCATTTCAAAGGTGAAGAGAAAACACTCGTTTCGATGAACTGGTTTCCAATGATGTTGCAAGCTTAATAATTAAATTTAATATTTGACCAGTTTTGTATGGTCTATACTTTGTAACCTTCACTATGAGTGAACAGTTCTTCGACGTGTTGTTCTGTTGCACTGGAACACTGCGACGTCGAGTTTCAAGCTGCGTCTTTTTAAAGGAAGACGTGGCTCATGAATACCATCGTTTGCGTATTTTCCGAATTCTATCACTGTAGATGATATCCCTACCGCAACCCTACTACAAGCAACTCTACATGCAAAGTCGTTTGGACCGTTAAAGAGACTTGATCAGATATTTCACAGTCGTTTTCTGTGCATTACCTTATAAGGAAAGGCAGTCGTGCCTGTTTGCAATAGGCTGAGGGTTGCCGCCTGAATAGTCGGTGGTACATTAACCCCTAAAGTGCTGAATTTTATTGAGAACTGGATTGTTCTTCTTCGTGTCGTTGGTTATTTTCCATCATCTTACTATTCAAACACATGTGCATGAGTCCAGGCATGCAAATCCTAGACAAACTTGGCTTTTGACAAATAAACAAATATTGTAGGCGCCGTTTGGTCTTGCGTGCGTGTATGAAGGATAGCGGTGAGCGGACAAGGTTTAACAAATAGGTGACAAGCCTATTTGCCTCATAAAGACTAAGCAGATTGAATTTTATAGTTTGCTGATAATAAGGCAATGACATTGTCCTCATAGAATATGTAGAAAGTGCGTCGCGCAGTATGAAATTAATCGGAGGGACATTGCCTCAAGGTGTTCATGCGCCAAGCTGCGACTGAGGCCATATTGCCAAGTGCTAAACCAGCTGGTGCCCGTCAGGATTCAGATGGCAGAAATAAACGCGCTTTAGGAAATGCCAGTGGGTTTACAGACCAACTAATATGACCTACATATCCTTCAATCCACTGCTCCACAATCAGGCCAAGAGCATTATTCGTCTGGTTAAGGTTTTGATAGCGGCCAGTATAGATAAGACTGTAGCCCCAATTCACTCTAAATTGTCAGTCCACATGAATACTAGATAGGTGCCTTACCTGTAAGGTTAGGTATTCTGTAGCCTATCACAGATACATGGAAAATACCAATTAAAGAGACTATCAAAACTCTAGTGCATTTGGGCAATCTCAACATTAACAACGTGTACATGATAGGCCTATCCTAGAAACAATACTCAGAAGGTTTTCAAAAATGAAGAGTTATTCTACAAGGTATAGCCTATACTTCCTAATGCAGGTACACTTCGGCACTAGGTGGAATGACTAAAATGCCCATATGTGGAGATTGCGAGTCCTATGAATGTTTACATTGACGTTTTAATAGCCATTTGAAGAGGGAACTGCAGTGTATGATGAAAAAAAGATATTCACTGAGCTTTACGTCTTCCTGGTATGGTTCAATGATAGTTTGTAACTAGATTTATCAAAACATTACCATTACGATGATTCATCGACTTCGGTAAGGTTGCCTATAATACAAAATCGTATCACTTCGATAAAAAAAAAACACTACATCTTCCAACCCTCGAACCTTCCCTCCTCTAGCTGACGTCACACTAATGGTTATTTGCATGAACTGTTTTCCACAGCTTATTCCACAGTCCACACGGTCTCACTCTCAGAGAGGAGGTTGGCGACGCGATCCTAGGAGGGGGACCAAGAGGAGTCAAAAACGTACACATGTTTTGTTTCAAGGAGGAGGGAAGTAATAATCGAGTCGCTTGAACAGCCATTCCAGCCTTCGTTTACCAAGCCTTGCAAGCGCGCATCGAAAATGGAGCTACCCGCCGCGGGAGAGCACGTCTTTGCGGTGGAGAGCATCGAGAAGAAGCGGATTAGAAAGGTTTGAAAATGCACAAAATTTCAGCCTATCAATGCGATTGCTACTTTAAATGCGTACAATGTGCGCCATTATCGTTGATATATCGTCTAGTATGTGCCTCCAACAAGGAAATACAATAAGCCATAACAAAATTGGGAAAGGTCGAAGGAACGTTTTCCAAAGTTTTTTTCTCCCCAATTAACACCCCTCTGTCATAATTTCTACAGGGTCGTTTCGAGTACCTAGTCAAGTGGAGAGGTTGGTCTCCGAAGTAAGTTGTTGAGTTTTTTTTATTTACTGAATGCATTTAATTATGTTTGGGTTCACACGAAAACATCTACCAGCGACATGGATTTACTGGATTTGCAGTGTGTGTGCGTGTGTGTATGTGTGCACGCGTGTATGCATTTATGGAATGCCATCACTGTACTTTTGTCGAGGCCAGTCGCAACCTTTTCACTTAAAAATATGAGTTTTCGATAACACCGTGCAACTTCAAATATAACGGTAGGCGACATGTTCATTCGGGCGCCATGTGCATTGTGTATTAGCCTACATCATCGTTAGTGCTTTGCTGATGTGTACAACGCACATGTCGGCCGGACATGTGATAAAGCCTACTCAGTATCACACATAAACAAGCTGCACGTAAGGGCTCTGATAGGTTCTAAACAATCCATTAACCATTTAAATGACAGCAGCCGCAGTAGGTTGGTTGGTTGCGAGAGCGATTGTTGCGCTTCATGGTCCTCTGCCTCTCTCCCTAGCTCTCGTGCTCCCCCTCCCTCATATATTCTCTACCTCTCTACCCTTTTCTTATTCTGTTCATCATTTTCTTTTAATAGATATAACACGTGGGAGCCAGAGGAAAACATTCTCGACCCGCGGCTTCTTGTCGCTTTCCAAAACAGGTGAGACGGACACACGGACTCGACTATTTGCACTGACCTTGTACAGTCAAGGGAGGAGGGGGTGACGCTGTCAAGGCTACGGCTCTAGTGCGCTCTCGCTCTCACATGCCGAGGGGATGGGAATGCGCATGCGTGTAGTAAATGGAACTTAATTTAATAGTGCTGCTGTGCCATGGAGGCTCTGGTGCAGTTTTGGTGCAGCTCGTGCATTCCTCATCATTAATTAAAGACGAAGTGTAATAACAGTCAAATGAAATGTCCTGCACATGGAAGCAACTGCATTGGCCTTACAAATGCTGGATAACACTTTTAGTGATGTAGGCCTATTTAGCCTAGCAACCAATAGTACTCTCTTAGGTGAAAGGACAGAATAATCCTCCTTTTGAAATGGCCCTAATATAATGTCATGAGAGCACACCTGTTTGTTTTCTTGTTATGTTTAAGTTAAAGGCATCTTATCTTTAGTTACCAGGGCTTTGTTGTATCATGTCAGAGGAAGGGGGGTATGCAAGGAACCCAATTTTCTAAATAAAAAATGGTTTGCATGGCCTTCAGTGCAGCGAATTGTTCAGTTAGCCACTTACGCTGGAGATGACAGGTTAGTTGGTCCACTGGACAAAGTGGACAAAGCCCTAAGCTAATACTTTTCAGATCTCCTGTCATGGACATCTCCTTATGGGAATTCTCGGCTCCATAGAGGAGAGAGTCCTCTAGTATCTATCTAGTAGACCTATGTTGACACTGTTATCTAGTAGACCTATGTTGACACTTCCACTAGGCCTGCCTCCTACGCACAGCTGAGTAACAGTTTGTGCATTGCTCCGTGTCTGTTTTCAACATTAACTTTGCCAAGACGGGGTTTTGTTGTGCCTAATTAGGCCCAGGCTGCTCCCTAGAGAGTTGAAGCCCAGGCCTTAGGACATATTCTCATGTAGGGCTAATTAGCTTTCAGCTATGATTTGATACCAGAAAGAAATTAAGGGATTGACTTTTATTTTCACGACTTAGGCATGACATGTGCTACTAATGTCGATAACTGATGTTGACCACATTTTCTATTTGTGACATCATCAGGATCTGACATTATGGCTAAAATATGTATATTCTGAATATTTCTACAAGCCAACATTAACTGGGACTGTCATTAAGGCAAGCAGCCATATGTCAATGTCAGCATACATATTCATATTTCTCTATTTTTATGCTATGCAGTAGGCTATTAACTGAATGGCCAGTGGCAGTGTATTTTATTTGATGAATTGTCTGTGAATGGGCTGTCCAGGCCATGGCAAACAATTGATGGTGTTCTGTTTTTTTCACAGGGAGCGACAAGAACAGTTGACAGGGTACCGCAAAAGAGGCCCGAAACCAAAGCACTTATTGGTTCAGGTAAGATCTCTCTCCTTTTGCACCTCTCAACATGAAGTTAAAGATGGACTGCCCCCTGATCACTGACAATAGTTTGTCACTTCAGACACAGTTTGCTGTGAAATATTTTGCCCTAATGCAAAAAAAAAAGATTCCCTTACAAGTGAATGAATTTGTCATGGCTGATTGCTGTTTTTTTGTTTCAGCTTCCCTCTTTTGCCCGAAGATCAAGTGTCCTTTCCGGCCTTCAGGAGACAGTCCTGGACGATGTCAAGCTGCACAAAGTGGAGCCCGTGCAGACACAGCAGTACCAGCTCAACAGCAAGAAGCACCACCAGTATCAGCCGCACAGCAAGGAGGGCCAGGCAGAGCAGCAAGCCAACAGCAAGAAGAAGTTCTACTACCAGCTCAACAGCAAGAAGCACCACCACTACCAGCCTGATCCCAAAATGTATGACTCTCAGTACCAAAAGGCTAAAGTGCCAGAGACACCACCACCCAGCACGGGCTGGAGTCTCCCCCCGCCCCTGAAACCGAAGTGGATTCAGGACAAAGACTCTGGGTGTCTGAGCAAAGTGAAGGACATAACCATGGAGCTCAAAAAGCTTCCTGCAAGCCTGGACGGTGGCAAGGAGCCTGAGGTGAACTCGTGCGCCAAGGAGGATCCACCCCCCAATGGAATTAGCAGCAAGCTGAAGATTGTAAAAAATAAAAACAAAAATGGACGCATTGTCATTGTCATGAGTAAGTACATGGAAAACGGCACCCAGGCCGCCCGCATTAAGAACGGGGAGGGAGACACTGACAGACTGGCCACGGAGAACTTGACGGAGAAGAAGAAGGCTATGCAGAGGCACGGGTCAGACCATATTCATAAAAAGGACAGTAAGGAGAAGAGTCACGAGAGCCGTGCCTCTGGGACGGTCAACGGCCTGTCCACACAGAAAGACTCTTTAGCAGACAAGCCAGTGTCCGTGGAAACAAATGAATCACAAAGGGCCAAGGGTGAACACAAACCCTCGGAGGATCAGCCACTACAGTTGACCACTAAGCCCAGTACAAGCCCTTGGCTGTTCCAGAGCAAGGTTGCGTCGTGCCAGAACGGAACTTATTCGGAGACCCCCCAAAAGTTGTCTTTGTCTAATAAGCGGCGCCACTCGGAACACAGCGAGGACCATGGTGAAGGGAAAAAGTTCCTGAGCTCCCGGAGCATCAGCGCTCCAAACAGCGTGACCTCTCCCACACAGAGCCATTCCGTGGATCTAACTGGCCACCAGTATCCCAGCAACGGGCATGACTTTACCTTTCAGGACTCCAACCCCGAGGAGCCGATAGACTTGAGCTGCGTGCGATCCAGGGAGGAGAGAAATGGGACGGCAAAGACCCAGGCGGCTACTCCAGAGGGACTGGAGCCGGGGTCAGTAACTCCAGGGGTGCCGTCCACCTCAGCGCTGGCATCAGGGCCAACAGTGGAGGATACCGCTGCTGCTTTTAAGCCTTTCCTTGGGAACATAATCATCACTGATGTCACAACCAATTGTCTCACTGTGACTTTTAAGGAATATGTTACAGTTTGAGATATGGATTTCAGGACTAGAAGACTACTGACTGATTTTGTGAATAATGTACAAATGTATATTGGCCTTGAATTCCTGAGAAGAATTATTGAGATATTTTCAGAAGCTTTTGATTATAATCTAAGAATCCTGTCTTCATACTTCGGGGTTTATACTGATTAATTTTTAAATTCACCCTGCCGGTAATCACAATGTAGATGACTGAAAAAAAGTGGTTGTTTTTTAATCATGGCCCATCTCCTTATTGGTTAGTCTGTTGGAGGTGCAATCTAAACATCAAGCACTTACTCATGTAAAGAGTTGTGTATCATTTGTATCTTAACTCCTTTTTGTGTTGAATTGTTGTATCAGAAGTGATCATGACAAGAGCAAGATGGATTGCTTCAATCATTCTGTCTTTTTGTGTGTGTGTGTGAGAGAGAGAGAGAGAGAGAGAGAGTGGTTGTGTGCAGCTACTTGCATATGTGCAGTTTTGGGCAATGAAGATGCAGGTTAGAGATGAAACCTGAAAGCTTTGTGTTGCATGGACAGATCAAGCAGTGAGAAACCATGGAATTATGACATCTTGTCAGATGCACAAGTTAATGTGAAGGGCCGTGGTATCTAAACGCACTTTGCACTGTTCTTCAAAGGTTAAGGAATGGATGATTTAAAGTGGATATTTTAAATGGTTCAGCTCAGCAGCTCACTTGGTAGATGAACAGCTATATTAGATGCAGGAGTGCACAAAACTGTGTTTAACCTGAAACTAGATGCTTCCATTGACCCCCCAAGCTAGAGAGCATTGTATTACCATATTTTTTGTATTTAATTTTTCTTTTATAAAAAATATTGAAAGCTTCGAATTTCAGAATTGTTGTCCATTGCATTGCTAATATGCTACAACTACAGTTTGCTAAAGCTGGATCTGTGAATTTCAAAGCAGTGTTACTCCCTATAACATGTCTGCTTTTGTTGTTGTCTGTAAACAGTCAGTTTAACTCAAGTAGTAACAGTGCCTTAACTTGACTTTGAAAGATAAACACAAAGCATAGGCTTAACATAAACTGTGCGTTCTGTTGCTTGGAGTGTATTGTCCAAGGCCCTTTTACAGGGTCTGCAATGTCAAAACCTTGTTATGTACACTGCTTAGCTTCAATATCGACATATTGCCATGTTGATGCTTTCTGTGTCCCTGCGTGGACCTTTGTAGATCTTCAAAGGCAAAGGTTAGACTTTTGTGTTCCTCACTGGAGCGTGTACGCTACCACATTGTTCCCATTTTCTGGCCATGACGGTTGTCAACACTTCATTCAGAGGAATTGTGCTTCTGGCTGGGAAGAGGTCAATTCTGTTGACAAATAACAGTTGCATTCCCTCTGCAAAATCATTTGCAATAAATACATTTAAAAACAATTTTGTCTCTGGACAATGTCTATTGCTACACTGCATGTGTCCACCTTGACAGTACCTATTCAGATGTATTTCTGTCTTTGTGCGAGCGTCCTGTGTGTGTGTGTATGTGAAGGACTGTGGTACGTCCAAACCAGGAAACCTTGAACTGATAGTATGATGTTGTTTGAATGCTGTATTCAGAATTAAAAAAAATAATTGGCGGCCTCCTTAGAACATTGATTGGATCTGTGGGTTTCCGCGCAGAAGCGGATGGCTTGCCGGGAAAACTCTCTTATTGGTCATAAAGATTCTATTCTCTATATCTCTAACACACTTATTTACCACACTCATCATATGCCAGGCATGTTGCAAAAATGTCATTGTAAAATCCTATAATACTGTACAAAATCTGCTTAAATTGAAATGCTACCAAAATAATGTTGTTTCAAATGAGCAGGGTTCAAGTTGCAGCCTAAAATAAAAGCAGTTCGGCAGTTGGCTATAGCTTAATTAAAATGTTATAAAGATGAAATAGCCTATACTATCATTACATGAAAGTAACCTATGCTGTTATAATATATGCTGAATAATATGCTGAATAATTCTAAAGCCGCCAAGAGCTTTATAAATCTTCATAACTTAATCACTTATGACTGGTCTATTGAATTACTTGATCCATGTGGAAGTGAAAAAGTTCCCCCGAAAATCAACCTGTTGCATGCATGAAATAAATAACATTTGGTTCTCGGACGTGAGCATACATGGTAAGTATACAGACAAGACCATTTGCTGTCCGTCAAATGCCTTGCAACTTTGCTTCGTGATGATGAACCAATGACATGCACACTGACCGCAAAATTCATTTAGAAAGAAAATGGACATCTGCACGAATTCACGCGAAGACGTCTCCAGTTAAACAATCCAGTTAATTCAGCATGTTACTCTATTGGTTGTATAATTCTATATAGCCTAAGCCATCGACCACTTGTAGAAGCCTATATAATATTCTCCCAAGAAATCTGCGCATTCACAACGACCATAAAGTAGCCTAAGATAACTACTAAAACGTGTTAGACTTTGAAAAGACATGACAGTAAAAATGCAAACTCAGTTCATTTTTTATGCTACACTGGCTGAGAGGTGGTGGGCTTGTTAAGTATTTTACAGTAGGCTATAGCACCCATTGCCTAACTCCAGTCTATAGATTATTGGCAGGGCTACTTCAAACGTCTTGGTTGGATAAACCAAATGAGGCTTCATGATTTGGTAACCTCGAATTACTGTAGTATAACAAACTAACATGGCGGACGACAGCGATGTCCTCGTCGTAACCAAACTGTCAAGATGCTGTCTAAAATCGAAAATGCCTTAAGACATGGGCAGTCGACTGTGACGAAGGCGCGCAACCACCACAGAGCAAGCTCATCGACCATTTCCTATCTCGCAACAGTCGCGCAACTGCATTTGATAAGTAGGTTATTCTGCTCGGAGACGAGAGAAAATGGCTGTCTCGAATAGCCTATCCAGCTTTGCTGCGATCGTAAGACCCGCAGAGACCGTCATCATGAAACCTCTGAGTCGCAAAATTGGGTGTCTATTATAAAAATGCAAGCGAACTTCTTTTCGGATAAGACAGGAGCCATTCAAGTCATCAGAAAAATATGCATTAACTACAATTCAAATTGTTGGCTAACTCTGCTGCATAAATTGTCTACTTAGCCTTTGTCTAAATTCATATATAGAGCATTAATTAAAATATATTTTTATTTCTTTCTTTCTCTCTTTCTTTCTTTCTTTCTCTCTCATTCTTTCGGTCTGAGTTTCATTTCACTTTGCGTCTTTCTTTCCCTTTCTTTCCTTCTTTACCTCAACCTTCCTCAATCTTCATTCATTTTCATGCATTACTCTTTTCCTGGAATATTCCTAGTTTCTATCTCAAATTGGTCAGAGACACCAAGCCTGCATCCAGAAACTGGAATGTTTTAGGCGTCATGAAGTCCAGAGGCTGGAAAATGACAAACTCACATATACTGGAGACAACCGTGCAGATACAATATTTAATAGCCTACAACATTTTATTTGTAACAGTCAGTTTAGTCAAAGTCTGTGAACCTTGCATTAACTGCCGATGAATTTCATATGGACGATCAACTTCAGAAGAACTTGAACCTCATTGATCTTGATATTGGATTTTGCATAAGGGATTATATATGCCTATTTCAGAATTATGTATGCCTATAAATTGCTCTGCATGGCAAGAATAAATAGCAAAGTGCGGTGGTTAATGGCCAAATCCTTTAAATGGGTCAGTGGACTTAGAACAGCGGAGCTGGTCGTTTACAAAGGTATCCAGATGTTCGGTTGACGATGGAGACTCTGTTCTCTCTCTCTCTCTCTCTCTCTCTCTCTTTCTCTCCAGATATTTATCTCTCTCTCTCTTTGTGTGTGTGTGCATATACGTCTCTCTCTCTCTCTCTCTCTCTCTCTCTCTCTCTCTCTCTCTCTCTCTCTCTGTGTGTGTGTGTGTGTGTGTGTGTGTGTGTGTGTGTGTGTGAGAGAGAGTGCGTGCGTGCGTGCGTGCGCACGGCTAGGGGAGACTTGAGAGCAAGTGAGCGCGGCATCAGCTCTATGCTCACGGTCTCGGATGTTGTGTATTTCCGTTTATAAATCGTGCTCCTCTATGCTTTGCTTTGCTTGCAGGCTGCGTGTAATGGCGGTTGCCCAGAAACTAGCGAACCAATAATCTTCTAACATGTCGACCGCGCACCCATATACGGCTGTAACCAGTACTGCACTGCAGACGTGCTGAAACCAATAGCGTACCACACCATAAAAGGAGTCCCGCCGCTCGCCACCCCAGTTGACTATGCACGAAAAGCATTACCTTAATTTTGCCCCTGCATATGACAAAACAAATCACCCAACGCATACAAGTAGGTTATACAATATGCAGTTAAACACTGTTAGTCCTACAAAACAATCAGACATAGGCCTATATGGAAAGGTGTTTATTCGAGCTTGGCGATATAGTACACGACGTTCCTTTGTCTTTCGAGTTTCGACGTTGCAGGTTCATGTTAATGACATTGCTTACCAATTATTGAAGACAAAATAGATTGGCTACCTTTGACTATATGAACATGTTCAACGACCCATTTGAGAGAGTTTATTATTCCTAGACCTATTTATTTCAACAAAGGGTGTAATGTAACAATAAATACAGCCTATCTTTCAAAATACATGACTAGGCTAGTCAAATAGCTTACCTATATAATCTTCTGAAATAGTCTACACTTACTTCATCCAGAGTATCGTCAACATAAAATGATTTCGCCTTATGTGCGTTTTCGAACTTATCCGTCTCTTGCAAAAACGTGTTGTTTTTTTTAGGTTACAAGTTACAAATTTAGGAGGTCTTAAAAATAGTCTCACCACTGGTTACTTTTCTCTCTAATTTTATATAAAAATTTCGCAATTGTGAATCAATTGCGATAGCATAATGTTGCATGCATGTAATGTTTCACTGTCGCAAAAGAATAATGATTAACAAAATGTGCCAACATATGCTATATACATTTCTTTGCTATTACCAGGTGCATTCTAAACTTTGTGATGTAAACTTATTTATTCTGCCTTAAATTGCTCGTTTTGCAAAAGTTTGTTTGGAAATAACCTCACTAATTGGCCCTGAAAGCCTATGTAAAATGTAGCCTATTTTAAATGGTTTGCTTTACAAATTCAGCTATAGCAGGCTACTATAATTATTATTGTGCCAAAATGAAATAGGCTATAGGCTATTATGATATTTTAACGTAATAGACTATTATCATGTTGTTTTTACAGGCTATAGGCTATTATTGTTATTGTTAGGCTATAAGCATATTAAGGACTAAAAAGGTATTGATATCTAGACCAATTCCATTCCATAGGACCACCTGAGAATTCGAATCCGTGGAAGGTCTAATATAGGCTAGTCACATTGCAATATTACTGAAAATAAGAGCTACAATTATTTTAGATAGGCCTAATATGCGAGAGGGACAAATACTTTTTTTTATTCTTTTGATCTTATCAAATTGTTTTTCAGAGAGCCTGTGAAAACTGTTTGAATAGTGTAGCCTATTATCATTATTATCACTGTTATTATTATCATTATTATATCATCATTCTCATTGTTGTTATTATTAACCTATTATTGTTATTATTAGGCTTATTACTATTATTATTATGTTGTTGTTGTCGTCGTCGTCATTATTATAGGCTATGACTATGCACGAGGCTATTTTTGTTTTCCACAGAGATTATTGATTAGGAGGTCTTTGTTTGTTCTTTCTGCCAATAGCTTTCCTTGCAATACTTTCATGCATATCCTCACCAGTGTGATCTAAAATAGGTAATAAGATAATCCAAAAGTGGCAGTGATAGCATTTACAAGTAAACGGATATTTTCCTTCCCTGTCATAGTCTTAACGCGTCATTAAAAAAGCTAAAAGAGGATTGTCTGGGCTACTTGTCGTCACTTGCCTGTTCATATTTCCTAGGAAATTCTGTCTGTGGTAAATGGGATGAGGCTAGATTAAATTATGATGGCTAGCTAAATTCAAATACACTCGATCACTGGTTTGCTCACTGGACGACTCGATCGAAAAATAAATACATAATATCCCTATAGCATAGCCTACAATTCAGCTACATTAATTTCAGCTTGAGATGTAGCTCAGTCCCTATAATCTTAGGCTATCATAGATGGTTTTGTAGCATATTGCCTTCCTCACTTTTTTGCATGTTAAGGTAGCCTATTTTAACTTGTTGTGAGTCAAGTTTCGACTAACTACGCTGGAGCCTGGTTGTTGGCGTGGATATTTTGTGCCATTTACTTCTGACCTTATCAATAAAAAAACACCAAACTAGGATATATGCTGCTAGCCTACTTCTGAACTTTCTTCTTCCAATAGTCTAAGCTTGAAATTTGCCAATTATTAGGCTATTGAGCGTCTTTACCCCGCGTTGAAGAATAGCGATAACCTAGCCTACAATTTATTTTTTTCTCATAGTCATATGTTTCCAGGTAGCCCAGAGATGAGCCAGAATTTTCACCACGGGAATATCCAAAAACAATATTCCACAAATTATATAATAAACGCCTCAAATAATTTAACAAGATTTGTATAATAATTGGACACATCCGGAACTCCAGACTGAACATAGTTTGAATTTCCAGACCTCTAATACTGCGAACGTGCTTTTCTCTAACCCATTTTCCCTCCTGTCAAGAATGTTGAGCAAAGACGCTCCTCCCTCTCACTTAGCAACCCCGAGCACGTAGCAACAGCTAAGCCAATGGCCTTTCATTAAACGGTTCCACCGACAGTGCTGCCTCGGCAACATATTAAAGAACGTAGTGACGTCTTTGCTGCCCATGAGTATTATGGGCTGCCTGGAATTCTGAACGAGTGGAGAGAAAAATATCCATCCAGCAAGCTACCAAGCTGTCTACCCAACTAACGGTGTGGAGACGTAAACATGGAACTGTCGGCTGTTGGTGAGAGGGTATTTGCAGCAGAATCTATCATCAAACGGAGAATTCGAAGAGTAGGTGTATACACATAGCCATGTCGTTGTTTTGCTTGAACGCACTTATTCTGCCAATGTTGCATCGCTAACGAAGTATTATTTTTCCTTTTCTGACGGTAGGGTCGAATGGAGTACCTAGTGAAATGGAAGGGCTGGTCACCGAAGTAAGTAACGTCAGTGCTGCTAACGTTAGCCAGCTAGCCTCTTATCTCTCTGGCCCTCTCGGTTTCTGCACGTCAGCTCGCTTTTCGTTTGCGGATATCCAACTCTGTGTGGCGGCATGGACGAAGTAACAGACCACCAGACTAAATCACAGGCTGATGGCAAATGTTTCGCTAGCTCGCATGCTACCGCTAGTGCTAACTGACTTGGCAACCAACCCAGTTAACAAGCTGGCAACGATTGCAAATCTAGCTGGCGGGCGTGCGGTGGACAGAGCTTGAAATGTATGGCAGTGGTGAAGAATTGTGCCATGTAAACATCCTCTTTCCCCCACTTAGGTACAGCACATGGGAACCAGAAGAAAATATTTTGGACTCCCGCCTCTTTGTCGCGTTTGAAGAAAGGTAAATGCACAGAAGTGTACAGAAATAAAACTCGTAGACCATGCATGCGTTAGAACACCAGGTTGCTGTCGACTGGGTTACATGCAAATGTTCGTACCCTGTCATTACAGAGAACGCGAGAGGGAGCTTTACGGACCAAAGAAGAGGGGACCTAAACCGAAGACATTTCTTCTTCGGGTGAGTAAATTATTATTGTTCATCCAGAACTAGATTTAAGATCATTTCAGCTAAGTTAGGTGCAAGGCAACAGCAACCACAGATAACACAGTCTCTAGGCATCATTCCAAGAATGTTGCATGTAAACAAACAGCTTGAGTGACTCTTCACTGCACCCACATGTGTTGTGATGGAACAGTCCAACCTCAATTTCGTCAGATATTTTTTTTATCAAGACATTGAATCCTTGTGCATGAAAAGACAGTTGTTAAGTCACCGATGCCATCCTTGTCATGCATTTGCCTGTTCTTCTTAGGCCTAGGGCACACCATTTTCCATCACTCCTTTGGAGCGCAGTGGGTTGAGTTATGTAAATAAAATACTTACTTACTTCATTTTTGCCTATCAGGACTGAAGAATCTTGTTGAGTCCAGTTATTTATCATTAATTTGGCTTTGCTCAGTCACAGTCTTTGGTGAGGGGGTTTTGCTGTTTGTTGTTGCTCTGGCAAATTTCACCTGTTTTATTGAGGAACTCACTCACATTTTAGTTGTATAACCTCTTACCTTTGATGTCTGCTAATGTGAGGGCTTTGGAAGCTGAAGCTGAAGACTAAAACTGATGAATCCAAAATTAAATCATGTGTTACATTGTAATAATATGTAATGATTTGTATTTCATTAAAGTGCAACATGTCTTACCACGCCACAATGATGATGATAAAGGAAATACTGTTGTGCATTTCTGGTATCATTTTGCTCCATAATGGGGCAGATCTTGAAATATAGATAGATAGATAGATAGATACTTTATTGATCCCCAAGGGGAAATTCAAGAAATATGTTTACTTATCAATAATGGGAAACATTTCTGTGTCTTCAGGCTCAAGCAAAGGAAAAAGGCAAAACCTATGAGTTCAGGAGTGAGGCGAGCCGGGGCATCTGTGTGACCTACCCCAGTCCAGAGCTCACGGTGACGCCCAGAGCCCGAGAGGGCCTGCGAGCCGTCGTCCCCACCATCTTCCCGCCCAGCACCGTCAACCGAGGGGAGAGTGTGCGCGTCCGGCCGCTGGAGCCCCCGCGGGAGCACCGCCTTCCTCCGACGCCCCTGCGACCCAAGCCGGACGGCTTCCCGACCCTACCAAAGAAACGAGGCCCAAAGCCCAAGCTGCGCTTCAAAGACGGCCTGCTCAGCGGCCCTCCTAGAGACCTGGCCAAAAGGAGAGCCGAGGAGCCCCTGATGTTCAGCGGCGCCTCCAAACTGGCCAAACTGGGGCTGGCCGACGGCCTGGACAGGGCCTCGGAGATGCGGGGGATGAAGCTGGCCCACCGGCCACTCCAGGGACAGCAGCCCAGCTTCCCCCCAAAGCCCATGCGGCTCACGCCAGCCGGCGGCAGCCAACAGCACTACAGCACTCCGGGCCACAGCTTGCACCCGCTCTCGCACGAGCCAGGCCTGGACGCTCCCGGCTGCAGGACTAAGGAGTACCTGGTCCACCAGAACCCCATGCACTTAAAGCGCCTGCCACACCCCAGCCTCTACCAGACGGAGGAGACGCCCGTTCTGCGCCCGCCCACCCTCATCGCCAGAATCCCCATGGCCCACCTCCTGGACGAGCCGGAGGAGGAGAGCTGCTGGAGCCCGTGCCTTGGCAATCTGGAGAAGGTGGTGGTCACGGACGTGACGTCAAACTTCCTCACAGTGACTATCAAAGAGAGCACCACAGACCAAGGATTCTTTAAGGACAAAAATTGAGTTGCCTTGGATTTGATAAAAAAGCCATGGCTGGTCATATATTCGTTTTCACAAATCAGTCCTTTAAAGTGTCCTCTATAATTTCCAAATTTTACATATAATGTATATAAAAGGTTTACCAGATTATGTGTTTGTGCATAACTCTTCTATCTCTATTTAATTAAGAGATCAAATCAAATGAATTGAAGGAAAGACACGTTTTGAAAAAAAATACAACATGTGTATATATATATTTATGTAGAGAGTGTGTAATTCCCTCCTAAGCACCTGAATTTGCTGGTCATTTTGTGAAGATTATTTGAAATTTCGAATTGCATAAATGTTTGGCTCTTTGCAGCTCAGTATATCAGTGGTGCTTTTATTACTTGGTTGCCCACATGGACATTTTAAGAAATAATTGGTCTTATCACATTCATAGGCTACTGCGTGCGTGAGTCTCATTAATGGTGTCCATGTCACGTCGGCATCAGAATGGCTCTTCCGCATAGTGTCCAAACACAAGTTATAAAAATATCATTGGAAATGTATAAATACAAAAACTGCCATATACAGCACATGTGAAGTTTTAATAAGTTACAGTATAATTACAGTATAATATGTTCATCTTGCTGAGGGCCATTCGATTGAACATTTTCTTGCTATCGCCTGATGTGCCCTCTAACAAGTCTAACAATGACGTGTGTATCTGTTACTCAACTTGCAACATTTTCTGCATGTGTGAGTTTGCTTTCTGCTTTGAGTAAACTGGCACGCAAAACTCATTTGAAACTGCTTTTTTTGACTCAGGTTTCAGGGAACTTTGTATAGCCGAGCGCATGAGTCAATATAAAGGACTAGGCCTACAGCCTATTTTAAGTCAAATATTGGGTTATTCTTATCATGATTATTCTTATTTTATAGTTTAAAAAACAGTCATACTTGGTCGTTCCACGCACACACGTAAGCTAATACAAGGATGGCAGCATAGGATCTTTGTTCAGCGCCCATTTAGCTCTGTAAATGCACATCTCCTTTTGACAAGTTTACAATCTTGCGTATTTCGCTGATAAAGAAATATATTTACACATCAGAAATGATCAAAATAGCAACAGTTTATCAGTTGAGATTTAATGTTTGAAGGCGATTAAATTACCATTTTAAGAGATGGAGACTTTTTTTTAAGCAACTGGCTCGGTAGAAACTTGCCAACTCATAGCTCAAAAAGATTTTAAAGGCGTAAATTAGGCTACTCATAAAATAAAAGCAACATAGGCACAGGCCTAATTATTCTACGTTTTGGAATGTTGTGATGGGCTGCTTTTGCTCGGCAACTAGGATTTAAATAACATTGGAGGATAATTACTTCAAAGTAAGATTGAGGAACTGCTTGCAAACGAAACTGACACATTGCTGTAAAATGAACTGTGGGCGTTTTCGATTTTATTTCCTATGATAAACGGCAACGTCATTGCACGGGAAATGCAACACAGGACCGGTTGGCACGTTTCAATTTTCTTTTTGCTCCACCCTAACAAATAATATATGAACTTATTAGCTCAGTTACAGCCCTCCAATTTATTCTTAGTTATTCGCAAATTCAGGACGTTTGACAGACTCTCATGCGGGACCTGGTGAGACGGTAAACTGGCAAATAGACTCTCTAATATTCTTTCATCTTCAAATACAAAAACCTTGACCTACAGGCTAGCCTTTGTCCTTTCTTAAAACCCAAGCGCCCAAATGTGGAACACACGCTGAATGAATTCATATTTTTTCTAATATGCCTTTATTAAACCAATGTATGCTTTTATTTTGAGTAGAAAAAAAAGAAAGGAAAAAATAAGACTAAATACAGAATTGAAGGTCTATTGCATCAAGAGCCAATACGGCAAATGTTAAAGGCTAGCTGATGACAAAAGTTGACCCATATTTATTTAAGGATTGCAAATTCCCCGTAGAGGCCGTCAGCGGACATCTCAATGAGTCAAGTGACTGTCTCCAGACTTCATCTCTCCTTTCCGTCAGCATCATCTATCGTTACATTGGCTCCAGTCGTCGTCGTTTTCGCCGCTGTAAATTACAGTACAGGAAAATAATAGCCTATAACTGCTGTAATTCAATTTCTTAACATACACAGTGTTGACCCTCAATATAACCTGCTTTCCCTATTCCATTTATTTTCAGTAATGATAGATTTCCCTGTAACCGAGTGACTATTGCTACAGGAAATGTTTGGAGTTAAGACGCACTGAGATCAGACGCTTAGACTGGGTAGCCATAGTTGCGGTCACAGCGTGGGAAGCAGTGAGGGTTGAGCCAGTGTTCCAGGTTAGTCTCGCGGGCCCTCTGCTCCAGTCTCTGCATATGCAACATGTGTTCCTGAGAGAGAGAGAGAGAGAGAGAGAGACACACACACACACATACTGCATCAGATATACTGCATTTTATTTTACTTTTACCTATTTATTTATCTTATGAAAATCTACTGACATGTATGTGTTCAGATTTATTGTATAACTGCTTTGGAAATAGAAGTGAGCTTGTCATCATGCCAATAAAGCATTCTTGAATTGAATTGAATTGAATTGAGAGAGAGAAAGAGAGTCAGGTTGAGGGTGATGATGACTTCACACATTTAAAAACACTAGCCTATGCAACCATCATTATTTAAAGGGATATTTATGACATCATATAGGGATCAATCATGAAGGCATCAATAGTCTATCCCAGACAGACTGAGGCTGATATATAGCTGCTGTGTATCTTTCACATTTTCAGTCAGAGACAACTTGTCCTGCTGCATGACCCCACCCTCATCGGCTCATCAGGGTGTCCAGCCTTCTGCCTCTTGGTGCGGAGAAGCTGCTTGGCTAAGCTCTCTTTGATGACTGGAGATGCATCTGCTGGGGAATGGAGAGCATGTTTTGTCTTTGTGAAATGTGCCACTTTTATATTTTCCTCATGAAACCCACTGGCCCATATTCTGTTTGCATTTTTGCATGTGCTACATGGCTACAGCTTGCCATTAATGAGCCAATTATTATGGAGATATGATTTGTAGCCTCTTGAATGGTATTAGTATAAATTCTTGATGACATTTATTAAGAGGGTTTTCTGATGGTCATCCATCAATTGGGCTTTCATATTATGAGGCCAAATAAATTATTGATTTCAGATTTAGCGGGCGGGAACAAAGATTCCATGTGTGCATAATGTGTATTATACCAATAAGAAACTAGAGGAAATAATTAAAATAATATTTATTGATATTAGAGTATTCACAACAAAGAGCATCTCAGCAGAATGTATTTATGCCTTTTGCCTGCTTTACTCTCAGACGTCAATCTTCAATCTTTTTTTCTAACTCTGTCTTTGTCCCCATCAATCTTTTTTCTAGCTCTGTCTTTGTCTCAACATCCTTTCTTCTGTATGTTCATTTCACACTCTTGTGTGAGCGAAAGCCAGAGGTACGTCTCTCCTCCCTCCCTCTCTCTCTCTCTTCCTCTCTTTTTCTTTCTCTCTCTTCACTTTCTCACTCTCACTCTCTCTTGGTCTCTCTCACTCTCTCTCTCTCTCACTCATTCACTCACACTCTCTCTCTCTCACCCTCACACACACACACACACACACACACACACACACACACACCCCTCTGTGCGTCTCTGACCAGAATGCCATTAGAGGCTGTTTTTCGAGGGAGCAACAAAGTGCCCATTCATTCCCCCCTCTCCCCAGGGAGTCTGCCTGGGCGCACACGTGACCCTGAGGGCCAACCTGCAAGGGGGTATGAAAATGAACTGGCCTCAGTCAATACAGCCAGCACTCACACGGCAACGTGGCACGCCAGCCTACACATTTGTTTAGCAAATATGCTGCTGCACTCCTGTGTCCAGTTTTTATGCAAAGTAGCCTGCATCATAGGTGTGTTTTGCAAAAATCAGTGTTGCAAAACTGTTTTGCAAAAACAGTGCAAAATACAAGTGTCTTGCAAAAATCAATGCAAAATACAAATACATGTCACATTATCCCATAAATCAGTTCTGAGATCACTGAAATATGATACATTAAATAGACAATTTCTTTACTAAACAAACAGAAAAATATTTAAAATCTACTTTCCATGCAATAACAGCTCTAAAAACATCACTGGATCCTTTAAAAGGAAATTAGTTTTCATCTATCATTATGAACGCATTTGGTTTAGGTGTAGCGACTCACTGGATTCCTTTCTGCATCGTATGAATCATTTTAAAAACTCTCCATATGACTCAGCATATGCACTACAGATCAGGTATTCTTCTTTTATTTAATGTTTACATATGACAACTTAACCTTACATTTAAAAAATATGTATTATTATTATTTTCAGAAATATTTACACGCTTTGATTAGGAATGTATATAGCCTGTCAATGTAATATGCAAATGTATAAATGTTACCTTTTAAATTAGGCTACTTACCCGTCAGTGAGGTCAGAAGGACCAAACAAAAAAGATAAGCCACAAACTTCATTTTTCGCGTTGTCTCTCCTGTCGGCGCAACCTCTGCACTGAAAAGCTGTTAGGAATAGGTAGGAAGTAGCTTAGGTTTAGCTCCTGCGTCATCAATCACTGAAATTGACACAGCTGCTAAAGCATCTGTGTAGGTAACAACCACGCGCATCAAAACTTTCGTTTATTTTAAGACAATTTGGCGTAATATGGCTATGATGCACATCTTTAGTTGTTTGGGACTATTTTCTTTCATTATAAAATCGTATATAGCAATAGGCCTAGGACATTATAGGACATTATAGAAGAAGCGTGCTGAACATCTGGACACGAGATTAAAATTCCATTAAATTCGCACCCTCGAATTGCTCTAAGACCCACAAGGGGGCGCACGAATGCCATTTATAGCAAGGCATTTTTGTCTTTGTAAGCTGCTGCAGTGAGTCATACATTTTGATCATCTGTAAATACTTTATAACTGTCACTATCACGCTGTAAAAACAAGGAAACACAATTCAACATCATAAACTTCAGTAGGGCAGTAGACAGGGCACAATTGCACCGTGTAGGCCTATAGTGTAGCCCATTTTGGCTTACCCTGACATGTCCCCCTGACCTGTAAGCCTGACAAGATACCTGTCTAGACTCAATTAAGATGATACATGTGACACAACTAAGATTACAATTTATAAGTCATGGACAATTTAATGTAGTGACTTACCGTACTGAGATATGCCAGTTTTGGGTCTAATCAAGTTATAGTTTACAGTCGATGAGAGCAGAGCTAACAGCCTGATCCGTAGAAATGTTGTTAGATTGCCTGTTTTCCCCTGTTATTCCCCTGTGTGAAACAATGAAACAGAAGTGATCAAGCAAATCTTCTTAGTGGCTTATTCTGTCTATGAGTGTTGTGTCGTGCTGTGTTGCCTGCTTTGAATAGTCAAGGAATGTCTCTTTTCCTCAAAATAAATGGCAGGACTTGCCAAAGGTTAGCCACATTTAAACCAGTAAATAAACAAAAGATCATAGATACCAAAACAAACAACATGACACAAGACCAGAAGGTGCGAGAACATGTGAGGATCAGCAAATCCTCAACTGCTGACACATCAAATGGAATGTGGATTGTGTCTGAAATTCCAAGTGAAATTCATATCTAGACCTTTGGACTTATACTCTCTGTCACAAGTATACTGCTTCAATTATACCAAATATGTTGCTCTGTGGTATTGAGTTTGTCACACATTCATATACTGCATCATGATAAGATCCATTATGAGCAATGTCAATGAAAGATAAAAACGTCTACATTTGGTAATTTGACATTGCATAGCCTACCTTGCTTTCTCTTGCGATCTGTGAAGCCAAACAAGCAGTTGAATCATAACCTCAGATAATTTCCATTGTATAAGCAAATGCAGTTTTGTAAAATACGACATCCAAACTTTGGATATATTGCAAAAGAAATGCAAATTTCTCATAATGTGCAAATGAAATGAATCATTGTTATTATGTAAAAATGGTATGCTGTATCAAACTGAAGATTTATGTTGTTGCATGTGTGTGGTGTGTTTGCACTGAGCAGCAATGATGCCTGCAATAAATAATAAAAAAATAAAATAAAATAAAGCAGTTTGGAGAAAAAGACAGATCAGATGGGTCAGATTGCAGAGGATCACATGGGTACAATCAATGGCTCCACAGTAGACGAGTCCAGGTGCTAAAATAACCTGCAGTCCAGACCCGTCACATTTGCCCTTCTCATGACAAGGGAAACACAACAAAGTGGTCAGGCCTCGGACTGTTGAGTGGCTGAAAGGATATATCAGGATTCATCATTTCATTCTGAAAACTCCAGCAGCTGGTCTCCTCAGCTCCCAGACGTTAACAAAGGTGATGCAACACAGTGGTAGCCTAGCCCAGGGGTTCCCAAACTTTTCCAAGGCCCCCCAAATACCACTAGGTTCTGGCCAAGGACCCCCTTGATGTGTTATTAAACCCATCGACAATACTACGGCAAATGTAAAAATACATTAAGCTAATCCTAATAATTATTTTAGCCACAAGCATTTTGCGATGGAGCATACAGTGTGTAAAAATTGCCTTTGGGGCTTTCTGCTATATGAGAGCTATCACTCTACTATTATTCCCAGTCATTATCATGGAAAATATAATGTTCAGATATGCGACAAATTATTATAATGCCATCGTATAACAACCCTCATAGTGTAGGTATATTTTCATTTTTTCAAATGAATTTATTTATTGCTTTTATTCTGGCACCCCCTCGCGGCCCCCACTTTGAAAACCACTGGCCTAGCCTATATGCCCATCCATCTCACAACTTTTTAAAAAACATGTGCCATCAAATTCAAATGGAACACATTTCCAAAACACAATAAATCGTCTGTTTTTTTAACAGTTGAATGCTTATTGCACTATTTTCAATTAAAGTTTACATGATTCACAAATAATTATCTTCTGTTTTTATAGTGTCGCAACTTTTTGGAAAAAAAAAATGGGTTGCATAATTCTAGAAACACAATTTCATGTTTAACAATTTGTGGGACCATGTCATTTATCAATGTTGGTTCTAAACGGCTATAGGCCTTTGAAATCCTCATCCTCATGACCAAATCAGCAGAATAGCCTCGGCTAGCCTACTGTCCAAGTAGTAAACATGCACTCTTCAGTTTGAACACTGGTGACACAGCCTAACCTAAATCATTCTCATTTAGAGTCCTATCTGTTTGACAACAGAGGCAGAGGAGTTCTGGTTTTATGATGAACGCTTTTAAAGTGCTGCGTGCATGATGCAAATTCTAACCTTACAGAATAGCCCTATAACAAATTCATGGGAATGGACAATGTTTTCAGTGTCTTCCAGGAGCAAGCATCTGAGTGGCTATAGTGCCATAAGGCTTAGAATTGGTGTGCGCACTGCGCAGCTTAGAACATGCACTTTTTCTTTTCTGTGTAGGTCTAATATTTCACACGAAGAGCGGTTATGACTGCAGCAGCTATAACAGCCTATACCAATCCCATTCTCTGTTGCACGTCCCTACATGCAGCATGAGATTAGCCTGTTGCCATTTTTTTCAGGTTCTGATGCATGTGGGCAGAACTTACAGATGACACAGATGAGCGTAAACAAACTACGTCATCATTTCCGTTTCCGCCCAGTGGTTAGCATGTCGGAGAGGAAGCAAGTCGGTTAGCAATGGGGGACGCCTACGCGCTGGTGTTTCATGTTTACAGACTGTTTTATAGAAATACAGTATTCTATATACTCTAGGGAAGAAGATGTTGTCAAGTATTTCAGTGGTGCTCATGTTTTTGTCGGGATTTCGTCTGGGTTTAGCGGAGGTGATGGTGAGGACAGCCCAGGATGACTAGCTAATGGAGATGAACTGTTAACGTTACCCATTATAGAGAATGCGTATTACACAATTAGCTAACACCATCAAATTTGCTGTTTTCAGTGTATTCAAACGGAAAATATATTTTACTGTGATTTTGGTGTAGACCTATGTTATGTGCAGGATTTCGCCGGTGTCTGCGGGTTGAAGCATCAGGATGCTTCATTTATCATTTGAATGAAAACGTTGGATAGTGTTTCGTTTGTCATAATGAAATAACTACTTTGTCACGCCAGTGCACAACATTGTCCAACAATTTAAGAAAGCGACATGTTAACAGCGTTGTTGTATTTAAACACCTCAAATTGCTTTAATTGTTAATTCCAGTGTTTACAATATTGCAAGTGTACAGTATCGCGAACACTCCCCTCATATAGTTTAGATGGAGGCAGAGGAGGAAAGTGTTGGCGGACAGGTTGACAGCGCTGGGGCGCGGGAGGAGTGGACCCTCCTCATCTGGACCTCATTGGCCGTTCTGGTACCAGTGGCCATCACGCTGTGGTGCAGCATTCAGCGCTCCAAACGGAAGGTGTACATGAAGGACTTCTCTCGCAAAAGCAAACATGGATGGCATTGCACGGATCTCTTCAACAAGCCCACCTATTGCGGTCTCTGCTCTCAGCACATCCTCCAGGGAGCCTTCTGTGACGCCTGCGGGCTCTGCGCGGACGAGCAGTGCCTACGACGTGCCGACCGCACCATGCCATGCAAAGAGATTATGGCCCCGGCTCAGTCGGACGGAACTGTAAACCATCGTTGGGTGCGTGGAAACGTCCCCCTTTGCAGCCACTGTGCGGTCTGCAATCAGCAGTGCGGCACCCAGCCAAAGCTGTGCGACTACAGGTACTCATGACTTAGTCCAGCGCAGCTATTCAATCAAGTTTTTGCCCTGCAAGTGTGCATGCTACTATTCAGAATGACAGGCCTGCTGTTAAGCGCCTTAAAGCAGAACCACAAATTAATCTGCCATAGTATTATTAAAAAGCTATTCTGACAGGTTCCCTGACAGCATTAGAGAGATTTGATCCTACGGAATTGTAGATATTCTCTTCAGCAATTAGGATAATGGATTTGTGACTGACCTGTACTAGTCTGTGGGTCACTTCCTGTTTTATCTGTAGAGTTTGTGCTTAACTTATCTGAAAACAAAATATAAATGTTTCTCTCTCTCTCTCTCTCTATCTATCTATCTATCTATCTATCTGTGTGTGTGTGTGTGTGTGTGTGACCTGGAAGGTGTGTATGGTGCCAGACCATTGTGCATGATGACTGCAAGCCAAGTCTGAAGGACGGAGACCGCTGTGACCTCGGGGAGTTCCGCTGTCTCATCATCCCCCCTCACTACCTCTACCACGTCAACAAGCTGCGGCGCAGACTCCCGGAGGAGTACAGCAAGGTGTGTGTGTGTTGGGGATGTGTATGGCCTCAGCCTTGGTGTGCTTTTCAGCAGGAGTGCTTGCATGTGTTCTCTGGTGTCATTGCTCTGTAGTGGTCTGTGTTGAGATTTACATATGGAGGAACCTTTGCCTTTAATTCTACTTTGCGTGTGTGTTTATGTTTGTGATGTAGTTTTGAGTCTGCAGATTCTGCACCCTTCACAAGTTATGCTCAGATAGATTTTTTAATGAAAATAACTGAACACAATTTAATTTCATCCTCTGTGTGTGTGTGTGTGTGTCCATGTGCAGCTGGCTGTGGCCTGTGGCAGTGGCTGGACTCCAGTACTGGTGTTGGCCAACACTCGCAGTGGCAACAACATGGGCGAGGCCCTGCTGGGAGAGTTCCGCACCCTGTTGAACCCTGTCCAGGTCTTACCCCCCCCCCCCCGCCTGCCTGTCTCTGTCTCTGTAACCTCTGCTGTGATAAGGACATTGTAGTCTCTAGAGTACACAATGGCTGTTTACATAATGCTGTTTGTCAGAGTGGGTGGAAATGGCCATCTGGCTAATGGCAGGAGTGGGATGTAGGATACTTGTGATCTTGTTCCTCTGCATTTATAGTTGATGTAACTTAAGTTAATGTGATCTGTGCTACTCCTGAACTCGCAGGCAAACACACACTCTCAAATACTTCTCTTCTTTTGCACACCACACACACACACACTGATCCTTCACACTGATAGCCATGGTGTGTCATAGTCTGTGGAGAATTATGTGTGTTCTCGCTGGCCTCTCCTGCTGCAGGTGTTTGACCTGTCCGAGCTGCCTCCCTCCAAAGCCCTGCAGCTGTGCATGCTGCTCCCCCCGGGCAGCGCGCGGGTGCTGGTGTGCGGGGGGGACGGGACGGTGGGCTGGGTGCTGGACGCCATCGACACCATGAAGCTCAAGGTGAGCCCTCTGCATGACTGGGATATCCTGCATCAGAAAGGCAGCTCTGTGCAGACTTCATGTTGATTACAGAATGCGGGTCGCCGCATGTAGTGTCTGTCTATGAGCTGTGACCGGAGATAATTTTAAGGCAGCAAAGCTAACATATACAAGAAAATCCTTCTGAGAATGTCTTGTGATTCTAATCATTCTGTTTAACTCTCCCTTTTTTTTATCTGCCATTTTGATGTGCAGGGTCAGGACCAGTTCATCCCGAGGGTGACGGTCCTTCCCCTGGGCACAGGAAATGACCTGTCTAACTCCCTGGGCTGGGGGGCTGGGTATGCGGGCGAGATCCCTGTGGAGCAGGTGCTGAGGAACATTCTGGAAGCTGAGGTGGTGAAGATGGACAGGTATAGCAAACACTTTTGACGCCTCAATCCCTCAAATTTGGTGACTAGTTATGCCCACTGGATGACATTTGTGGGATTTGCTTAGCTGTGTGGATGAGGATATTTGTATGAACTTTGGTGTTTTTGTTTGCCCTCAGACATAACAAACTGTAACTGTTGCTTTGTCTGTCGCCACCTTTGCAGATGGAAAGTTCAAGTTGCCTCTAAAGGCCACTTCCTTAGGAAACCAAAGGTTAGTGTTGCACGAACAGAAGCACAAGTCATTCACAGAGACCTTTAGTAGCACTCTGGCCATCATTCTGTTAAAATTAGGGGAAGTGTTGACTGGCTTTTCACCTCCTTTTCAAAACCAGCAAAAAGGCTGGTCCAGGCATTTTTTTATATTGGTTTCTGCATTCTCGAGTGTTTCTCAAGTCTAAACATAATTACTTTAGTCAGTTCAACAGGCATCTGTTGAATCAGAGCCAGCTGGTACTAGTCCTCTGTGCTTGGCCTCCTCAGGTGCTGTCCATGAATAACTATTTCTCGGTGGGCCCGGATGCCCTGATGGCGCTGAACTTCCACACCCACCGGGAGAAAACGCCCTCCTTCTTCTCCAGCCGCATCATCAACAAGGTCAGCACACACACACACACACCAGCCGCATCATCAACAAGGTCACACACACACACACACGCACGCCAGCCGTCGTCACAATGACCCAAAGCACAAAGGGGGATTAATGATGCGAGGGAATGGAAAATCAATTGAATTAATTTAATTGATATCTTTGAATATACTGTATGCTGTTTATTGATATTATTTTCTGAATTCAAAATCATGTATAATGTTGCCTATTTTATGTTTTCCATGGTCTATTTTCTTTATAGGCATCATTAAGTATCAGTCAGTTTCTCTGAAACCCTCAGAAAACATGTTAACCTGAGAGTTAGTCCTGCCACTATTTACCAAAAATACTTCATCTGTATAGTGTTTGAACACAGTGGTCCTTTGTTGCAGGCTGTATATTTCCTTTATGGCACCAAAGATTGCTTAGTGCAAGAATGCAAAGACCTGGATAAGAGGATTGAGGTAAGATTGTGTTTTGACCTCTTTATGTTTGACCTCTTTGTGTATGGCCCTTTCAGAAATGTCTGATGCTATGTCCTTCAGAATGTGACTATTCAATACATATTTTGGATGTAAGTGATATGTATTAATCAGTCAACCAATATAAGATTGCATTAGCTATGTTATATCAAATATGAAGAGGTTGTGGTCAGGTCATAAGCTGCTACCACAGTGCATCCATTAGGACCATAAACAATATCATGAGAGTACCCTGTTGGCCTGAAAGGGAAGGCCAATTTATAGTCCAGGCGACAAGTGTCACACAACAAAAAAACGAATTGCTGCCGACATATGTCATGGAGCTGTAGGCTTTCATAGTCCAGCGACAAATTGTTGAATAGAACATCTACTAGTTTCTATAACAACTTGGACATTAACGTTACATGTCACTGCAAAAAAGTAAACAGACGCACACCATGACCATGGCAACACACTACAGAAGTCGAACTCCAGTAGAACACTGAGTTAATATCCAGTCAGAGTACGTTACCTTGCCTGCGTCGTTCCAAATTTTTTGATGCACACGACAAGCTCTGCAATAGACAGAATTTGTGTCGCTTTTATGTCGTATTTTGTCAAGCGACACGTGCCGTCTGCACTATAAATTGGCCTATAAACGTCTCTGCCCTTCCCTGTGTGTACCCAGCTGGAGCTGGACGGCGAGAAGGTGGCACTGCCCAGCCTAGAGGGCGTCATCGTGTGCAACATCGGCTACTGGGGTGGCGGCTGCAGGCTGTGGGAAGGGATGGGGGACGAGCCCTGCCCCCCCACACGGTGAGGAGAACTAAAAAGCCTGCCCAAAAATCTGTGGCCCTTTTCTTCAGTGGTTTCCACAATCTGTTTCCAGCGTTAGTCAATTTGTGTTTTTTTTGGACATTTATCCTATTACAGCAAGCTGCTTTATAGTACTGCATACATCATTCTCATGAATATCAAACTGAATCAAATCAAAATGGATTTAATCACATCACAAACCTTGTGAATCAAATCAAACGGGGCCGTCTGTGCCATTGCCCAGCCCTAATGTTTGCTTTTGTCTTTCTTGTTGTCTTCCCACAGTCTGGACGATGGTTTGCTGGAGGTAGTTGGAGTCTACGGCTCTTTCCACTGTGCACAGATCCAGGTCAAGCTGGCTAACCCAGTGCGGCTGGGCCAGGCCCACACAGTTCGGGTGAGATGCTCCTCTTCCTCTCGGTCGGGAGGGAGCACTAATAATATAAACTGTAATCATAAAAGTATCGTTCTAGTTTAGATGCATGACAACGTCCACACACAAACTGGAGTTATAACGACACAAAGATTGATGTAGTTGGGGATCACTTTCAGAGCGATTTTGACAACGATAAAAAGTAATAGCAAGATAAAAAGTAATAGCCTATCAAATGTAAATGTAAACGTCCGTAAATTCACAGATCCTTGAAATGTAGTACAGTAATAATCTATGTGCAACACTGAGTGCTTTGTGTACAGTGCATTGTTTATCGCTAACATTCCAGCGTTTGGTTCCACCGAGACTGTAGTTTTAAAGGTTCACTTGGAAGTCTGTGTGTCGTGTAGTTGAGTTGTTGGATGCAGGGACAGCTTGCCCTTTTTGCCTGTTTGACACAGGATTTGCCAGCCTAACCCATCACCCCTGGCCGTAAGATGTGAATGCTCTTAGTTTTGGCTTGATCTTCTGCATTATGTGTTTTATAATAGGGCAGCGACTGAGGCCTGGAGTATGGGAGGGTGGAGGGATAAGAGGAAACTAAGGGGAAACTAAGGGCCTGTGGCTCTTCAGTGTGTGAACTGACCTGTGGTGTGTGAACTGACCTGTTGTGTGTGAACTGACCTGTTGTGTGTGAACTGACCTGTGGTGTGTGAACTGACCTGTGGTGTGTGAACTGACCTGTGGTGTGGTCCCGCTGCAGTTGGTGCTGAAGAGCTCGCGGATGCCCATGCAGGTGGACGGTGAGCCGTGGGCGCAGGGCCCGTGCACCATCACCATCACGCACAAGACGCAGGCGCTCATGCTCTACCACAGCGCCGAGCAGACGGACGACGACGACTCCAGCGCCTCGGACGGCGAGGGAGGGCCGCCAGCATCCGACACCGCCGACCGCACGTCTGGAGACAAGACGTCCGGAGACGAGGTCTTCGTGTGAGACCCTCTGATGTCCTCCATCTCTCCCGTCACACCTCCACCTGCCCCTCGGCGGCCCCCGGCCTCGCTTGCAGCCCACCCCAGACAAGGCCACAGGCTGCATGTAGATGTGCAGCATATATGTAGTTCATCTTTGTCCTCTTTGTTACATGCAGCTGAGGTGGCTTATGAAGACGAAAACTACAAATCCCAGTGCCATTAAATAGGAGGTCCTGCTCTGGACCAACTCTACTGATCCCTCATCCAGCCTGTGCTCTGGAGTTCCTCACAGCCATGAATAAAGAGTGTTGTGCTGTCCCTGGTGGACGAGGAATAGGAGAGCGAGAGAATTGTAAGGTGGAAGAAGTCGCTAACTGAATGTTTGCACCACTGCTATGTGTCATAGGCGCATAGTCTGCCTCAGAAAGTGCTATGTGAGAAACATTAGCTTGTGTTTTTATTTTTATGTAGTCTTACAGCGTCATATCCTTTATTTGTGCTGGTTTCCCTGCTGACCATGTTCCTTCAAATATCTTTTAGTTTACACTCATGTTCTCAGAATATCTATTTGTTTGCTGTCAAGATCTGCACTGGATGTCATATATTTACACACTGTTTTTCTTTCTACTTCATTTGTGTGCATTGAGGCAATAGGTTTGTCAGACATTCCTAATGCAGGATCCCCTCATTAGAGCTGTGATGCTAAACATGTAGAGCATGTCCCAGTAGGCTTTAGCCAGTCGTGGCTTAGACACTTGCACACGTGTCAACCCATCGTGTTGTTTACTCAGTTTTAGAAGATTAGATGTGTTCTATCTCGTTTACACTTCCTTAGAAGTAGAGAATGCACTGAACTGCACTTACTCTATGGATCTGCAGATAATAGTTTACCCTCACCCTCCACTTCTCTGGCTGAATAGATATGGTATTGTTACAGAAAAGTAATGTTATATCAATCATTTTAATTATTGCTGTTTTGTGTTGCATTGTTTTGAATATCAGCCATTTATTTCATTTATGGACCACAAGGTGGTAGTCTTGGGTTATTTTTCAATCTGATCTGGTACAGGGTTCAGAAAGATCTTGGGGGGCCTAGCGAATGACTTGCAGCTTTTTAAATTAGTTCTGCATTTTGTAGGCATCATCCAAGTTTGTACACTGAAAGGACCATAATTTCTGACAGAGCTCTGTTCAAGCATGTGGTATGTCTTAAGAAACGTGTCATGACTAACATTGTCATTGTGTCGTTTTTAGAGTTTCTGAGTTTAATGGCAAGCAGTTTGTCTTAAACTATCAGTTAAATAACAGGCTTGGCATGAGCTTTGACCAAATCTACTGACGGGGCGAGGTGCAATCATATCACATTTGATTCTAAATCACACACATTAACACATTTGTTTGTCGTAATGTTGTATTTACTTGTGTGTTACTCATGAATTGAACTTGGGTAGCAGTCGGCAGTATGTCTTAAAGACCTTGCGAAATGTTCACATTCTCTTACAAACGAACTGACGATGCCATTGTCCTGCTACGTTCTGTGAAGTGTTTGTTGAAGCCATATGCATGTGCCGCTCTGCTGTGTTGAATTGTACAATGTTGTCTCGCTGCTTGTGGGCACAAGGCTTTCGCTTGTGCCAGCCCTCTGTTTACGACTACACTGAATGTGGCAGGAACAGGCCACGTGCTTGTGATGTACAACTTCACACACACGCACGGGCACCCATATATATATATATATATAAATATATATACATACATACATACATACATACATACATATATATATATACATATGTATATATATCTATGCGGGCACCGCTATTTGAGAAGAGTGAATTTGAATGTGGCCAAAACATTTAATTGTAAGTGCTGGTCTTTTAACCAGATTAATGTCAGTTCACCGAAATGTAATGTTTACCGTTTGATCAATGTTTTGTCAGGTCTGTGTTGTCTGGGGTCAATATTCACATGGTCCTGAACATTAAGATATAACAAGAACAGCAGTCAGGTTTCAATTAAACCTTTTGTAGTATACACAAGCAAGAAGTGTTTATTAATACATTACTTTGGGTGAAGCAATCTGATAGTTACAAGATTAAACAGCATGGACATACTTTAGCTAGATACTTTCTCAATTCTAGGCCTTGTGCAATATGGCTTCTAAGCTCAATCAGAATCAACTTAAGTAGAGTCGTCCCTCATATCAAACAGACCCAGTAGTCAGTGGTAAAAGTACTATTCCAAACAAAGACAGGTGTATTTAACAAAGTATGGACTTGACATGTATGATGGTTTCAACAGTGTAAATGATATATTTGGTAAGTTTAAGATGAATGTAAGAATTGATGTACGTTTTGGAAAGTGAATAAATATTTTCATATATACGCACATATATTGTGTCTTCATTTCACTGTTAGCTACATCAGAGTACTTACTTTGAACACAAGCTGATAAACGTACATGTAGATGCACAAAATTCCTTGAATTTCCCCTTGGGGATTAATAAAGTATCTATCTACAGTGATGGCCAAAAGTGTTGGCACCCATGCTAAAGTTGACTGAAAAGAGGAATATAAAATCATCTTTTGGAAATTGATCTTATTGCCACCCCTATGTTAAATTCCCATAGAGACAGGCAGATTTTTTTTTCCAGAATACTGTGCATCCTGATAAAGTTACCTTGGCCTTTGGAATTAAAATAGCCCCACATCATCACATACCCTTCACCATACCTAGAGATTGGCATGGGTGTTATTTCAGTTAGCCTATTAGCTGGTTTGATGCTCATTGATACCAAAATCCCCCCGATTCCCCCCCATAAATAACAAACACAAAGTATCATGCTGTAGCAACACTTCATAAACTGAACCCAAACATTTAGATTTGGACCTATAGGTTATTATATAATCAGTATCGTAATATCTGTCAACTATGACGATCTCCATGCATGTTCAGTAGCCTATATTTTTCATTTAGTCAAGCAGTGACGTGGTTTAATCAGTGTTGGGCAAGTTACTTCAAAATCGTAATATATTATGTATTACTTATTACTGTCATTTCAAAGTAATTCATTACATTATAATATTACTGTCTCTGAATTGTAAGGCATTACTACTATTGTATTACTTTTAAGTTACTTTTACCAAAATATCTTGAAATATGGATTTGGAATTCTAAATGCAGTTTATTATGCTCATTGCAAATGTGCTCATTGCCAGAGGTGGAAAGTAACGAAATACATTTACTCACGTTACTGTATTGAGTAGTTTTTGTGTGTATTTTGTATTTTTTAAGTAGTTTATAAAATCGGTATTTTAAATTTTACTTGATTACATTTTGAGTGAAGTATTGTACTTCGCTACATCAAAAATCCCATCCGTTACTTGAGTAAAAAAAAAAAAGTTAAGACTGACGAAAACGGAAAGGGAGAGAAAAAAAATCGCGCCCTAAACCACAAGCCTAGTGATAATGATCAGCGTGTAGCCTACAACAGGACGTGAATCAAGCTGGCGCCATGCAGTCTTTCTGAAAGTGATGGAGCTGGATCACGAGATGCATCAGATTAGCCTAACCTATGAAAGTGTATTTTCCACTATTCCAATCGGTTGTCTCAGTTCATTTTAGCACTAATGATTGCGGAGATATTTAAGCAAACACCATGGGATTTCGTGTTTTGACGTTTGTGCTCACCTTTCTTTGGAAAGAAGTTTATTAGCAGTTGTTGTTTCCCCTCATTTTGATGTCTCTCTTTTTCCTGTTTTGGCCTTTGTTTTTAGTAACCTGACTTGGCTTTCTTGGAGAAAGACATTGCACCAGCAGCAAAACAATTAGCGGTCCACTACTAGCGATGCTCAACTAAATAAACAAAAGATAGACTACCTTATGAATCGTGCAGGCGGACTAAACCATTTAGCTCTTTAGCAAGGGAGAGTGAGAGTGACCTTACACAGTTTTCACTATGTTTTGTATACAAAATCCAGTCAGTCAAACTTTAAATTTCGTCTGACATTTATTTTGACATTTAATTTGGAAGTTAAAATATTCAGGTAAAATAAATATATGGTGGAAATAAGTATTGAACGCTTAATTTTTTTTTCAGTAACTAGCCTAAACTTCCAGTGAGTCTATTCGAAATTTTCACCACACATTATATTAACACACATATAAAAAATCCAAACATAAGAGTTTTATGTATTAAAGTGGAATGACACAGGAAAAAAGTATTCGTGCCTACTGAAATTTCTTCAATACTTTGTGGAAAAGCCTTTGTTTGTAAAGGCAGCTTCAAGACATTTCCTATATGACAAAACTTATTAGTGATTTTGGCCCATTGTTCTAAACAGATTCCAGGGGTCCCTCTTGTGAATCCTGATCTTTAGTTACTTCCAGAACTATTTAATTGAATTGGCTGCCTTCAAGTCTTTCTGGAGCTTTCTCCGAGTGGTTCCTGTGCATGGCAGGTTGATGATGCAGTGATGTTTCTTCCACTTGCAGATAATGGCTCCCATGCTGCTTACTGGAAGATTCTGATGTTTTGAAATGCATTTGTAACCAGTTTCATTGATATGTTTTGCAACAATAAGGTTGCAAAGGTCTTGGGAGAGCTTTTTGCTTTTATCCATCATGAAATGTTTCTTGTGTGACACCTTGGTAATGAAAAACCTAGCCCATTAATATTTAGGCTACTAACCAAGCTTATATTAATTTGCACAGATAGAAAGGATAACTACTCTCTATACAGATTCCAGCTCGTTCCTTCCCTTTCCTTGCCTTAGTGCTTTTTCTTAGCGTGTTCAATACTTTCCCCCTTTGTTATTCCACTTCATTACATGACTCTACTTATGGAGTTGTTTGGATTTTTTATGTGTGGATTACCTGAGTTATTACTAATGCCTGGTGAAAATGTTGTGCCCCCTGTATTCCACTTTTTACGGGCCCCTCCTCCCATTGGGGCCCTATACTTCCCACTTTCCCCCCCAGTACGACGCCCTTTAATCTGCTGAACCTTCTGCTCGTTTCCAAATATAAAAAAAACTCTCTGCAACTCAATATTGGCCTGCCTGCCTCAGCTGCCTGTGAGGGGCTTTTCAGTTGTGCTGGATTATGGTTCACTGCAAAGCGACCCAAGGATGAGTGCAACTAACTTTGAAAATCAACTACCGCGCCCTCGGCGGCCATAATGCAACACTTATCGTGCATCTATTTCAGCAGAAATGCGTGAGCGTAAGGCTTCACTACACCAATCTTGCTCCAGCAGCGAGATCACAACAGATGATTGGCACGATGTCTTCACAGCACACCACATGATTGGCTCAATGTATTTTACAACACACCACATGATTGGCTCAATGTCACATGTCGACGTTTTGCCATGAGAAGGGTTGTGATATGTGTAGACATATGATGTGTAGACAACTGCCATATTGGTGTTTGGCCCCATACATTACTATGACCCCATACATTACTATGGAGGATTTTTTGAGTGCTGTATCTCCTCATTAGAAAGTCTTTGGTAAAACTGGTTGTTCTGGTACCCACCCCCCCAAAAAAAAAAAAGTAACTAAGTAACTTTTACTTAAAGTAAATTTTAAATTAACTACTTTTTACTTTTACTTGAGTACATTTTCAGATCGGTATTTGAACTTGTACTTGAGTAATATTTCATCAAGGTATTGGTACTTTTACTTGAGTACAATATTTTCATACTTTTTCCACCTCTGCTCATTGCACTTCTAATGGAGGGTGATGTGGTACAACATAATGACTGAGCTAGCTAACAACAGTAGAATGCAATAGGTGCAGTGATGGCTCATGATGCAATACAAGGAACAATCATAGCCAGAATTTTGTTTAAAGAAGACAAAAGGTCAAAGTCTGGTCAATTGTGATAGAAATGCTGTAACTTTAGGCTTAGGCCTACTCATTAAAATCAACAGAGAGCCCACTACCTGTATATTGTAACCCAAAACTTAAAGACATGTCAAGATAGGCTACACAGTGCAGCTACTGACCATTTTTGTGCCTTAACTGCAGTATTAACCTAAGTATGTCATTATATGGCCAACTATAAAGATGTAATCTGCCTGTTCCCAGGGATGGGTAGTATTTCTGAAACATGTAATATGTGTTTCAAATGCAAAATAGTAATTTTGTAATTTTAAAAATACTGCAAAATACTGTATGTGAAAAACACAAAAAAGTAGATACTACAGACAGGTGTAATGAATAATTGGTAATTAGGCAACAATGGTTTATGTTTATTGCAATCAGCTAATGTGAGAACAGCTGTGTTCAACAACACTTACAGCTTTTCAGTGACAGCTATTGCTGAAGCATCAGCTCTGGTCTGAAGCACTGGTGTGAAGTGGTACGCAAGTAAAGATGAGCAAGTTGACCTGTGCAAGTTCACATAAGGACACTGACAAAAGCAACCATGTCCCATTGTCTCCATGCCAATCTTTAACAGAAAAATGTCAGATATCTCAACCACGATGACATCAATGAGCATTAACCTGTGCTACACTTTTCCACCAAGTTGTGCGAAAATTGTAGGTACCCGGCGTTTTTTTTTATGTTGACAGACAAACCGCACTGCAGTAGCCTACATGGTGCAGTAAATGGAAGCTCTTCGTAGCGCGTGCAACTTACGTCTATAAAAACAATATATTTATGGAATAAAATTAGACACCTCTGATTGCTGTTTACGGTTAAACTGCGATGATGTGAACACCAGCCAGCGGAGGGCATATAGCCTAGGCTCCCATGCATGGACTCGTAGGCTATATTTCCCCACAAACCAAGCGGCTGCTTGGACAAATCCACTTGAGGGGTGGGGCGGGGGGCGCGATCGTAACACACACTGAACCTGTCATGAAGAGGCCAAAATGATTGACCTGTCACCCCCCAATCCAAATGGATGCAACTGCATTTATAGGCTAAGCCTAGGTCTACATGACGGGCCACAAATAGGCTAAATAAAATTAAAAAAATCCCGGCGGTCACCGGCCCACCGGTTGCACAGATTACCAGTCCGAGCCTGATTTCATCGCAATCTTTTATACTTACTTCTGACTTCTACTTCTACTTCTACTACTGATCGATTTCATGATAAGGTCACGCCAAGTTTAGTCTTATCACAACTATGGCTACAGAGTTAGCGTGGCGTCAAGTATATGCCACATAGGCCACAGGCCAAACTAATTCCACTCACCCCACAACTCTATGGAGTTTAGATCAGGGGACTGAGATGGCAATGGCCGAAGCTTAATTTTGTGTTCAATAAACCATGTTTGTTTTGATCTGGACATTTGTTTTTGATTATTGACCTGATGAATTATCCAATCATGACCAACTTTTAGTGTCTTGGCAGAGGTAATGCACGTACATAGAGCGTGGCGAAAAAACATTTCATCACACCTTAAAAGGTTATTAAAGGGGACCTTGGCAACTATTTCAACTTAATAAACCCGTTTAGAAATCATTTGGATGGTTAAATGACCTGTTCCGGTGAAAATGGTGACTTTCCCCGCTGCGCCTAGCGTCCCCAGGCGGAAAACCAACCTTGCAACATTGAGACTACCGTCCCGGAAAGAGAAGTGAGAAACAAGAAACTCGTTTTAAATCGTGTTTCTTACCTTGTAACATCCACATAGTTCTGCCAAACTTATGCTAACAGTTCGCTAGCTTGTAAACAAATCCATGTGCTTTATCATTACCTTTTCACACAGTTTGAAATAGCATAATGTGCAATTTCTCCAGCAGAGGGGGAAATCCTGCCAAGTTTCCCTTTAACAGGGACATCATGCCATAGTTTTCACTCTCACAATATTACTGATTATCTTGCTAATTATAACAACAGTCTGCAGGGACTGATATTGTAGGCCTAGCCTAACAGTGGCGCCCCCAGAAAATCTGAACGTGGTGGCCAGTTGAAGCCATTGCAAATCTTGGGTTTCTTGGGTTCCCCAATAGCCTGGGTGCCAGCCGAACTTAGCCCCGCCCACAACATTTGAGATCGGGAAGTTCGGTCTGGCATTGCTCCGTTGTGGAGTGTGAAAAGGTAGCCCCTCCTTTTCCCCAACTCGCCTGACATTCCCCGCGACATTTAAACTGACTACCTTCTCCTACACGATCAAACACGCTTACACGCACGCACGCACTTAGTTTCAAATGTTTGTAATTACACGCGGTGCCGGCAACCGCGACGCAATTCATTCATGCGCGATCGTTATTTACACATCTTTCTGTTACTCACCCAACCTCTGCAAACATCATAGTGAACGACGTGATACCCGTCAATTCTGCTCCATAACCCATTGCATTCCGTTAGTCCATACATTGTGCACACAAACATTAACAATACACTGATAGCTCTTACTTTCACTTCCTGGTCCTGCATCACTTTGTTTCCCCAAGGAACACGAGCCCAGGGCAATGGCTTTTTTATTCCCTGTGTGGGACAGGGGAAAGTGTTGTTTTGAGTGGGGGAAACGATGGTTGCAATATAAAGAGACATTCTACATTGTAGTGTAATTATTAGTTAATTATACATGCATTGAAATATTATTATTGTATAATATGGAAACTATGTAGAATTATGCTCCATGTATAATTGTGATCTATGCATAAGGGATGATTATCCTTGTATATAGGAAATTACCCTGTTATATTGGTATCTACCAATTAGAGGTGATGGATGGCTTTATTTAAAGCGAGGGATTTTTGCTCTCAGTGTGGGAGTCTGGAGAGTATCAGCTTGCTGAGAGGTTGGATACAGAGTATTGGTGAATTTGCGAATTGTGCTTGAATTGAGAAACCGGTTGGTTGATTTTTTTGTTTATTTTTTGGAAAAGTATTTTTGTTGGCGTTGTGCCGGAACACGTTTTTTATAGCACTGTAAATAAATCTGCACTTTTCACCACAATCCACGTGTGCTGTTTGCTGTGTCTTCACCCCATCACCACCCAACCTCAGTGTGTCCTTGTCGCCACCATCCTGTGTGGACGTGGGTTGCAAGGCCCATTTTTCACATGGAGCAACTATGCTCAAACCAGAGCTGTATATTTTTTAGATAGATAGATAAAGATAGATAAAAACTTTATTGTCCACTGAATGTACATACACTGGAAATTTATCTTTGGCACTCTGGCGACATAAAAACACACAGCAACAGACAATATAAGTTAAATTGTAGTTAAATATAATTACAACATAAATAGTTAAAAAATATAAATGAATAAATACTAGTGCAGTTCTCGTTACTGATCCTTCTCATCATCACCCTGTCTGGGTGGTGCATGAGTAAGTGGAGGGGGGAGTTATTTTAGTATGCCTTGGTTCAGGATAGACACAGCAGAAGGAACAAATTACTTTTTGTACCCATTTTTCCTGGCCATTGGGACCATCAGTCTTCTGCCAGATGGCAGTAGCTGAAAGGATGGATGAAGGGGGTGGGTGGGGTCATTGAAGACCTGGATGGCCTTTTGTGTTATGGAACGGCTGTATAGAGTGTGGAGTTGTAACTGCTTTTCTCCTGTAATTTTGCTGGCTTGGTTTACCACCTGAGCCAGCTTGTTCCTATGTTTCACTTACAGCCTATGTTTACAGCTCTTCGAGTTACGGTAAAATGTCATTTTTGGTATATACTATAGCTAATTTAGATACACTTATGGTGTGGGTGCTTGCGTTTCTTTAGGAATCCGCCGTCTTGGTTTGTATAAAAATGAATATTAACCCTTTCCCAGACATGCGAATATGCAAATAATGTGTTATTAGCAACCCTTTGAAATCTTTAAAAAAAATGTAGAAAAGTAGATGAAAAAGTGTGTTTTATTATTATTATGGATAATATGCGTTTACTCAATTATAGGTTGCTCAAATTCTTTTTTTGTTAAAATAAGGATATTCTGACAGGACTTTCCATACTGATGAACACTGAGACCAATGGCAACAATAAATATGAAAAATATGTTAACATTGTTTATTTACCAGGAGCTTTGGCTCGTTAAAATAGAACCCTGAGTGTGTATGTCTGTGCGTGCGTGTGTGTCTGCATGTAGCTGTGAGAGTTAGTGTATATGTTGTGTGTGTGTGTGTGTGTGTGTATCTGCATGGGGTGCAAGAGTTAGTGTGCATATTGTGTGTGTGTGTGAGTATGTATGTCTGTGAGTGTGTGTGTGTGTGTGTGTATATGTGTGTGTGTGTGTGAGTGCGTGTGCATGTATATGTATTTATGTGTGTGTGTGTTTGTCTGTGTGTGTATATATGTGTGTGTGTGTATATGTGTGTGTGTGTGTGTGTGTGTGTATATGTATATGTGTGTGTGTGTGTTTGTCTGTGTGTGTACGTGTGAGTGTATATATCTGTGTGTATATGTGTGAGTGTGTGTCGGTATATGTGTGTGTGTATGTCTGTGTGTGTGTGTGGATGTATGAGTATGTGTGTGTGTGTAGGAGGTATAGAAGTATGTGTGCATCTGGATACAACATTCTATCCCACCGGTCACATGTTTACATGTTTACTCATTCTGCAAACACACCAAAGACATTTGAATAATTATAAATGTATATATAATAACTAGACACCTTAAAGACCATGTGTACAAAAATATTTTCACTATGTTTATTTTTAACATACTTTAAAAACCTTTTATTTGGGAGGCAGTCATCCTCTTCTCAAGGTGCAACCAGGAAGTAAACAGCTCTGGTCATGTGACAATTTACTCAAAACATTTGACACTGCACACATTTCATTGAAACACTCTATTATTTCAATATTTACTGAAAGAGTATTGGGAAATTCCCCAGTAACAGTTTTAGAGTTTTCAGATTGTGTGGCAACAATTGACCTCTCCAGAATAAGTCCCGCCTCCGTAACTTCCGTATCCATCCAACTTCCTGGTGTCGATTGTCTATGGGAAATAACGTGGCGTTTCGAAATATCATACCGGTAAAACATCTGTAGGTAGCGAAGTAGAAAAAAATGGTGGGCAGATTGGCCTACACACTTCTGCCATCTAGTTTCCACTGGATTTTTTGATTGTCGGTGCCGTTTAAGTAGTATAGTCTATAGTATACTACTTAAATCCAGTGGAAACTAGATGGCAGAAGTGTGTAGGCCAATCTGCCCACCAGCTTTTTCTACTTTGTCACCTACAGAGTTTGACAGGTACGATCTTTCAAAACGCCATGTTATTTCCCATAGATATTTGACGACAGAAGGTTGGATGGATACGGAAGTTAGGAGGCGGGACTTATTCTGGAGAGGTCTATTGTCTTGCCTTACATACCTGCTTAACCGGTGTTCCAGTTTAGATGGTGAGCAGGTTAACTGGTGATATTTGCATAAAATCACTGAATATTCAACAAGACCCTGCCTACTTCTTAATCTGCTCTGCCTCCGATAGTGCAGATTTAGGCTACAGTTTCAAAGTGTTTGCAAGTGAGACAATATAACGGATATCGCTAAAAAACATCACCAGTATATGTCTAATACATGTCCGTTTAAGCATTATCCACAAATATGACACATACTGAATGAATGGAAAAAAATAAAACTAGCGATCTAGCTGGGATTCAAACCACGCATGGACAAGAAAGTTGATCAGATTAGCTTCTATATCGTCTATACCACTACACTACAAACCGTTGAAATCAATGCTGGATTTCTATGTATATATTACACTTCAAAGTTAACACAGGTTAACATATGTGAGAAATATACGGTAACATATTGTTGGTGGTAGTGCTGATTGCAATGTACTTTTTTTAATCTTGAATTCTAATCAATGTACATTTACATCTTGAATTTCCCCTGGGGATCAATAAAGTATCTATCTATCTATCTATCTATCTATCTATCTATTTTGCCTCCGCAAGACTCATGTTCGAAACCCAACAAAACCTTTGTTGTTTTACTTTACACTTTACAGTTTGCAGAGCATTTTGTGTGGATAATGCTTAAGCGGACATGCATTATACATGAACCGGTGATTTCCGCGTGTTTTCGGCAAGATCTTCATATTCTGTCTCACTGTGGGCTTGTGAAAATGTGAATCTCCTGGCACTCGAGGGGCGGAGGCAGAGCAAAGCGCTGTTAACAAGTAGGCATGCAGGATCTTGTTGAATATTTACAGATTTTATGCAAACATCACAAGTTAATCTGCTCACCATCTAAACTGGAACACCGGCATTCCAGCTTTCATTTCAGGTCAGAACTTGTAACTTTCTAGTTGTGTCGGTTTCCACCACCGTCATGTGAGCAGTTCCGTTTAACACATGGTTACTTGTACAACTGCTAAGAAGTATCGGATAAAACATACAAACTATTTGGAGCCTGGAGCAGCAGTCGGCCTATTGTGCCATTTGTCAAGGTAAGCACAGAGTAAGGGGCAGGGTATCATTAACGGGTATCATTACGGCCATGGAAACCCTTATGGCACTTTTCCCGTGCCTGTCGTCTCGTACTCGCTGGAATCAAGATGGATACCCAGGCTGTCAGAACCGATGTGTGACCTTCTGATAAAAATAGTTTTTCTCATCTTGAAAGTTGAATTTACTCAATAGAAATGGTAGGAGGTTAGTCATTAGTCATGAGATTAAAGTAAAAACATGTTAAACTATCGTTAGGCTGCAAATGTTCGAAATATGTACGTTTAAAAATGTCTCATGGGAAGAGTAGTCTTTCACTCGGAAATTAAAATATGGACACAGTCTTGTACCTTTGCCTTTTTTCAGCCTTTTTCAGTTTTTCTGTTAGTTTTTTTTTGATCGAAATGATATGTTGTATGAGTATGAGTCACGTCCGGTCACGTCGTAGCTGGTTAGCCTAAGGCAGGGGTGGGCAAACTGCGGCCCGCCAAGCACTTTAATCCGGCCCGCCGAGCATTTAATTTGGTTATCAGGCTGCTCGCTATTTTTTTCTCGCCGGCCAATTTTCAAAACCCAACGTGGCACTTAAATTTTGCCCACCCCTGATATAGACTCTAAACAGGACGGTAGACTTGCAAGCAAGCACTTTTCCAAGTGTTTTCCATTCTTTGACTTAAGAGATGTAAGAAGTAAGCTTACTTATTCGCTGGTTAGGACGATTACAAGACATCTACAACTCTCCGCCTCCGCTCACACACACACACAGGCACACACACACTCACAAATAAACACACCCGCACTTACATACACACACACACACACACACACACATAAAGATACACACGCATGTAGGCAAGCAGGTAAACGCACACACACATAAACACACACACAGAGGCATGCACACACACAAGCACCCATTACCCCCACACAGACACTCACAGATGTGTGTGCTATGCGGTAGGCTACATCTAGTTCTTGTATCTAGTACTAGTCTTGTATGTGTCGTAATGTATCATGAAATGTTGTATGCAACATATACTATACATAATTCCGTTTCAACTAAAATGGGAGAGGCTAAAGACAGCATTTTGGGTCAAATACATGTTCTAACTTTATTATTTTGCTGTTAGGTGAAAAAGCCTAAAAAGAAAAAAAAGCAAACACAAAAAAATCAGAGGATGGCAAAAATGGTAAGTATAGTTAAAATAATAACAATGTTCTGTCATCAGTGATTAACATTTATCATCATCAAGTTTTGAGGACAGGCAAGAGTGACATTCCCTGTCGACCCCCCCCCCCCCCAATGCCTTCAGATGTTCCAACCCCATGTCACCCCCATATTGTAAATCATGTTTATACATCAGATTGTTATGTAGCATAGCCAACAAACACATACCTTGGCAAATAATGGTCTAAACTCATTTGTTCATTCTATATTGATCTACTTATGCACACAGCTTCACAAGACCTGATTCTAGGTCTCAGTTCTGTTTCTAAGTCAAATCAAGTGACCTAGAGGTCTGAAATGTGGTCAGTTCAGAGATGCTTGTTATCCGGAAAAAAGAGAAAACAATATTCTAGCTTCTGTAACTCTGTCAGTACATCACACACAGTTATTCGGATTGTTTCCCAAAAAATTGCAGTGTCTGAGCTTTCCAAAGAGGTCAGGCATTTGATTATAAGCCAAGTATGTAGGAGCAATGCCCTTCTAAGTATATGATGTGCAATATTGGGCAAAACAATCAAAATGGGACATAAGTATAATTTATAATTGTTCAGACTTGCAGAAGAAAAGATTTGACACATGACACTGACAATTCAAAAATGGGCCTACCCTTTTCACCACCTTCTCTGTGCAAGCATCCACTAACCTGGACTTTTTAGGGGGCTTTCCTCTCAGGGCAAATGAGAGGATGCTTAATTGCTTTCTAACTGTCATTTTTGAAAGACAGATGCAATGATTTATGCATCCATGGCCAGGATAAAATTATGATAAAATATTATTATATTATTATTATAACATATGACAATATTTTAAAAGTGACCTATAACATCGACTATGCAATAAACTTTAATTGATTTAGTATTTATTTACTTTTATTTATGTAGTGCTAATAAAATTATTAAGCCTATTTGGTGAGAGAGAGTTGTTTATAATGCAGGGCTTAAAGCAATAAAAATGGTCTGTGCCTGAAGTTATCAGACATTTATGAGGACGTCATACCGTCTCATTGACTATTTTCAAATGTTAAGCATACCAGCTCACGCCTGAATTTAGGCACGGTGCCTCAATACTTTAAGCCTGATAATGTGACAATATAGCCTACTGTTGGCTAAGTTAGACATGAACAACTAATGCTAATTATCTGGGAAACATTCTCTAACAGCAGTCAAGTTGTCATTGTTCTTGTCAAACAAGTTGTACATTTTATTTGTGTGATTTGTGAATTATTTTGTGAACATTAAAATATTACTTACTCTGTGCTCAAAGTAATGCTCGAAGCTCCAGTGTTCTGTGAACCATGGAGGTATTATATATAACTGGAGAGAGTGACTAAGTCCCGCCCCCATTCATTTCAATGGCCCATGCTAGGCTAGCTACTTCAGCCAAAAAAGTTTGAAATTGACTGCAGCCATCTTTCAGAAAATGGCGTTTCATGGGTGTTCGTTTCCGGCACCAGCTAGAACTAGAAAAGCATTTCCTGAAGGAAATACAGTGCATGAAAATGCAAAAATAGCATGCTAACAATGTTAACTATACTAACCATGTGACTTAGCTAACCTAGCTAATCATTTTTATTAGTTATGCTAACTATGCTAACTACTAGATCTTAACATCTTAATTATGTTAACCATGTGACTTAGCTAACTTCGCTAATCATTTTTAATAGTTATGCTAACTATGCTAACTAACATGCTAGCATGCTAACTATGCTCACCATGTGACTTAGCTAACTTCGCTAAACACATTTTTTGCAGTTATGCTAACTAGCATGCTAACATGTTAGCATGCTAACTATGCTAACCATATGACTTGGCAAACTTTGCTAATCATTTTTTTAGCTGTTATCTTAACTATCTTGCTAATCCAAGATGCTAACATCTTGCATCTTAACTATGTTAACCATGTTACTTAGCTAACTTAACTAATCATTTTAAGTAGTTTTGCTAAAAATGCTAACTAGCATGCTTAACATCTTTAGCATGCTAACTATACTAACCATGTTAATTAGCTAACTTAGTTAATCATTTTAGCAGTTTTGCTAAAAATGTTAACCAATCTTAAATTATGCTAACTATCTTATCCATGTGACTTAGTTAACTTAGCTAATCATTTTTAGCAGTTTTGTTAAAAATGCTTGTAGCATGCTAACATGTTAGCATGCTAACTATCTTAACCATGTTATTTAGCTAACTTAGCTAACTAGCTACAGTGGGTAGGAGTCATAGTTGATGACAAGTAACAGTTACAATGGCTGAACAGTTAAAAAGTTCAGTAGTTTAAAGGGTTAAATTGTTTAACAGTGAAATATTGTAGTGAGGACTTTTATTTTGAAACAGTTTTTGGCAGAGGAAGCAGTTGAACAGGATGTGTAGTCTTAATAGGGCCAGTTTGTATGCTTAAAGCCTGAGACTGGCAGTTGATCCAGGTGGCCCAAACACCTGCCATTCTAATTGCTTAACGGCCGTATTGTGATGTCATAATCATAATGTTAAGTCAATGGGGAAATGTTGATTAGTTTTTAATTAATAGTTTAAAAAGTATAAAAGTTACAAAGCTGAAAAATACATAGCACCCATGTCCTAAGTAAGACCTACGTAACATAGTTTGAATGAAGTTTCTACGTTAAACGGTTGAAGCTGCATTAAGTGCGTTAGAAGAAGAAGAAGAACTAGAAAACGCAATTCCAGGGAATTACCAGTGCATGAAAATGCAAAACATATGGTGTGAAATATATTGTTAAAACAGATGATGTGCTAATTGGCAACCAACATGATGAGGTTTAATATAGTTCAAATGACTGTACTAGGTAGATGAGGTTTAATATAGTTGGAATGACTGAACTAGGTAGATGAGGTTTAATATAGTTGGAATGACTGAACAGTTAAATAGGTGGATAGTTTATATAGTTAAATGATTTGCTTGGTAGATAAGGTTTAATATAGTTGGAATGATTGAACGGTTAAATAGGTGGATAATTTAAATAGTTAAATTATTTAGGTAAATAATTGACGATAACTGACAGTTGGAATGGCCCTAATGTTTGCTAGCAGTTATGCTACTATGTTATCAAAGATAATAATGTTAACCAAGTTTTTTTGCTAAAAATGCTAATTAGCATGCTAACTATAATAGCATGCTAACTATGTTACTTAGCTAACTTATCTAATAATTTTTAACAGTTTTGCTAACTATCTTGGCCCAGCGTCTTAACATGCTAGCATCTTTAACTATGTTAACCATGTTACTTAGCTAACTTAGCTAATCATTTTAGCAGTTTTCTTAAAAATGCTAACTAACATGCTAACTTCTAGCATGCTAACTATCTAACCATGTTACTTAGCTAATCATTTTTAACAGTTTTGCTAAAAATGCTTGTAGCATCTTAACTTATCTATCTTAACCATGCTAACTAGCTACAGTGGGTAGGAGTCATAGTTGATGACAAGTAACAGTTACAATGGCTGAACAGTTAAAAAGTTCAGTAGTTTAAAGGGTTAAATTGTTTAACAGTGAAATATTGTGGTGAGGACTTTTATTTTGAAACAGTTTTTGGCAAAGGAAGCAGTTGAACAGGATGTGTAGTCTTAATAGGGCCAGTTTGTATGCTTAAAGCCTGAGACTGGCAGTTGATCCAGGTGGCCCGAACACCTGCCATAGGATTCTAATTGCTTAACGGCCGTATTGTGATGTCATAATCATAATGTTAAGTCTATGGGGAAATTTTGAGTAGTTTTTAATTAATAGTCATGCATGAAAATGCACTGTACTGTTCTTCCTAGGCTTCTTATTATAGTGCATGAAAATGCACTATACTGTTCTTCCAAAATTTCTTATTACAGTGCATGAAAATGCACTGTACTGTTCTTCCTAGGCTTCTTATTCTTCTGATTCTTATTCTTCTTCTAACGCACTTAATGCAGCTTCAACTGTTTAACGAAGAAACTTCATTCAAACTATGTTACGTAGGTCTTACTTAGGACATGGGTGCTATGTATTTTTCAGCTTTGTAACTTTTATACTTTTTAAACTATTAATTAAAAACTAATCAACATTTCCCCATTGACTTAACATTATGATTATGACATCACAATACGGCCGTTAAGCAATTAGAATCCTATGGCAGGTGTTTGGGCCATCTGGATCAACTGCCAGTCTCAGGCTTTAAGCATACAAACTGGCCCTATTAAGACTACACATCCTGTTCAACTGCTTCCTCTGCCAAAAACTGTTTCAAAATAAAAGTCCTCACTACAATATTTCACTGTTAAACAATTTAACCCTTTAAACTACTGAACCTTTTAACTGTTCAGCCATTGTAACTGTTACTTATCATCAACTATGACTCCTACCCACTGAAGCTAGTTAGCATGGTTAGCATAGTTAACATTGCTAACATTGTTAGCATTGTTAACATTTTTAACAAAACTGCTAAAAATGATTAGCTAAGTTAGCTAAGTAACATGGTTAGCATAATTACCATGCTAATATCTTAACATGCTAGTTAGCATTTTTAGCAAAACTGTTAAAAATGATTAGCTAAGTTAGCTAAGTAACATGGTTAACATAGTTAGCATGCTAGCATGTTAGCATGCTAGTTAGTATAGTTAGCATAACTGCTAAAAATGATTAGCTAAGTTAGCTAAGTAACATGGTTAGCATAGTTAGCATGCTAACATGTTAGTTAGCATAGTTAGCATAACTGCTAAAAATGATTAGCTAAGTTAGCTAAGTAACATGGTTAGCATAGTTAACATGCTAGTTAGCAAAACTGCTAAAGTCATTAGCTAAGTCAGCTAAGTAACATGGTTAGCATAGCTAGCATGTTAGCATGCTAGTTAGCATAGTTAGCATAACTTTTAAAAATGATTAGCTAGGTTAGCTAAGTAACATGGTTAACATAGTTAGCATGCTAGTTAGAATAGTTAGCATACCTACTAAAAATGATTAGCTAAGTTAGCTAAGTCACATGGTAAGCATACTTAACATGTTAGCATGCTTGGTTAGCATAGTTAGCATACCTACTAAAATGATTAGCTAGGTTAGCTAAGTCACATGGTTAACATAGTGCTAGTTAGCATAACTACTAAAAATGAAAACATTAGCTAAGTTGACTAAGTTAAGTAACTTGGTTAACATTATTATCTTTGATAACATAGTTAGCATAACTGCTAGCAAACATTAGAGCCATTCCAACTGTCAGTTATCGTCAATTATCTACCTAAATAATTTAACCATTTAAATTATCCACCTATTTAACCGTTCAATCATTCCAACTATATTAAACCTTATCTACCAAGCAAATCATTTAACTATATAAACTATCCACCTATTTAACTGTTCAGTCATTCCAACTATATTAAACCTCATCTACCTAGCAACCAATATAGTTTGTTTTTACTCTGTATGATATTTTACATCATATTTTTTGCATTTTCATGCATTGTATTTCCTTCAGGAAATGCTTTTCTAGTTAGCCTATTAGCTTTCACGTTACAGACAGAGACAACGTCAGGTACAACGGTATGTCGTTGATGAGGACTGGACATTCCCTCAGAGGAAAAGAATTTGTTCAGGAACGCGCTTAACTTCACCTCCTTATAAGCGCAAATTTATTTCATTGGATAACATTTTGGGAATGGTGGTAGAAGTTTGCCCTGTCTCTGAAGTCCTAGGTTATTTAATGTGATATATTTATATGTGATAATAAACAATGTGAATCAATATTGAGTCACTTTAGGCTACACACATCATGATGCTATATTTGGACAGGTTGTAGGCCTATTACGAAATAGGCTATCTAACGAAAATGGTTATAATTAAGTAGACATGGGATGTAAGAAACTTGTGGATAGCTGGGATTTTTGCTGCACCCAGTGTGAATTTGCAGCTTGTTAAACCTAGGCTTCATTTGCAGGCAGATGAAATGCCAGCGCAAATTAAACTTACCGATAAGCGCACATCCCTCGGGTAGGCTATTGTGGTTCGAGCAGGCATTTCAAGAGTCTGCAACTGTAGTTGATATTTGGCTTTTGCCACGACTGGAAGCCTGGCCATTTAAATCAAATCCATAGCCTAATCATGTGAATGTTGCAAGAAAACAAACTAAATAAGTCATTGACATGTGTTTCGTTTTTAATCACTTGAGGAGATAGGTTACATGATCCAGACGTTGCGTTGTCATGGACTACAGAAACAATCTACGTTTTAAAATAGTTTTCATACACAACGCAATGAGTAGGCTAATAGGCCTAATTGGATATAGGTCATTGCTATGTATCTGCTAAAATGTATGGTCATAATCAATTACCTTGTCAACCCACACATAAGGCAAATAATATCCTGATATGACAACATTTACTTTTTCTTTTATTTACCACAAAGTCCGGTATAATACAGCCTAACCATGTAGGCATTAAGACAAGTATCAGTAGCTTAATCCAAGTAGTTAGTTGTTTATAGGGGTGTGACTTTCGAAACCAACGTCTCGAATCTGTGTCGAGGCTTCGAAGCACAAGTGTTTCGAAACACTGCTTCGAAACGTGGTTCAAAACAGCCATGTCATGTGACCACTGCTTCGAAACATCGTTCAAAATCCCCATGTCATGTGACCAAAGTTAAGTGAACCTTAGGTGCATTTCACCGGTGTCGGCAGGCGTGCCCGCGTTCAATTAACAGTGTAGCTTTCTCTTAAGCAATAACCATGATGGTGTAGTGGTTAGTGAGGGTGTTTTTTGCACGGTAGCCCAGGCTGCTCAAATGTGGTTCGATCCCCGTTTGATTTGTAAGGTATTGTTTCAGATCGTATCTGTTTATGTTTTCCTAGGGTCTTACTTCACCATTAACCACACAATTTCAACTAAACTCTCAGAATGGTCAAAAATCGAGAGTTTTTATAAGAAGAAAGTGACTTAGAGAACACATAGGCAGCAATAAGATCTTCTTCATTGTGACTTCATGTGGTCTCCCATCCAGTAATTGACCAAGGGCATGCTGCTTAGCTTTTGACAAAGACTGAACACAGGTAACACAGCGAGTCACGCACTTCAAAGACTACATCTCCAATACGAAGCATTTGACAGATTTGTTTCACCCTAAACAGCTCTGAGGTGTCAGAATTGTTTCAAAGCTTCGGAACAATTCGGCACAATTGCTTCGAACGTTTCAGTGTTTCATAAAGCCTCGCTTTGCCCATCCCTAGTTGTTTATTTGTCGTCTTACAGAAATGCAAACCAACGTGGACGCGCGAGGACGCTCGTGCCCAACACTAAACTCGTGCATGAGCTGTCATCTACCAATCAGCATGTAAAAACTGGTGCCGGAAGTTGCAACCATGTAACGCCATGTTTTCAAAAATGTCGGCGGCCAAATGCCATGCTAAGTGGCTGAAGCTAACCCTTCAAATCATGACCCCCTGAGGTGAACGAAACTTCGGTAATCACGTGAACAATTCCAGGGAATGCTTTTTTTTTTTATTGGTTGTTGTGTTAAATCTTACCCAGATACAATAATGCATTTTTCTGATTGGCTATTGTGTAGCCCCTTTCTATTTTTTGATTGGCTGTTAAGTGGAAGAACTTCAGGTGAGGCGCGCTTGATTCCTGTCGGTTCCACAGTGAGAGCTGCGCAGATAGACATTTTGGGCGCTGCGGCATATATTATAAATAGTTTTTCTGCGTGAGAAATACAATGTGTGGCGGGAGACACTTGAGAGCCCTGAGTTTAACTTGTAGGCCTATAGGGCAAACAAGTCTAATCATGCCCAACAGACTCTACTTCCTATGTTTTATCAGGACAGCTTTGGCTGCAGCAGCAGCAGTACACCGCCAGAGGGAGCTAGAGCCTCTCAGATGAGCTCTCACTGTGAAATAGCTGTGGACTCTTGAGTTGTTTAGATAGATGGATAGATAGATAGATAGAGCCATCCTATATCATTGAAATGGAATGAATCGACCCATTCACTTCGCTTAATCCAAGGGGCGGGCAGAGAATTGTCTTTCAAACTGCCTAGGCATGCAATAGCCCAGCGCTACGACCATATCCGTATCCAGTCGGCAAAACGGCAAATACATCCTTCTTTGAAAAGAATGACTTAAATGCATTGTGTTGCTCAACTTTCAAAGAAAAGCACAAGTCCAACTCCTCCAAAGTTGACGCCAACGCCGATTCAAACAACCGCTCTTCGTTCGCCATAGCGTCCACGTCGTCAGCCAATAGAAATCCCTATAGTTTGCTACTAGACGTACAGGCTGAGCAAATTAATTTGCCGCCGCTAGGGTGCGTCTAGATTTCTAGGCTACCTGTTACCCAAAAAGGAGAAAAATATGGGAGCAGAAGGTCAAAAGACAAAACTGGAGAGCAAATAATTACTCAATATTGTGTGAGGTAAATGTCAAATTCTCTCTTCGACATCCATAGTGACTCACAGTGTTCAAGATTTGAACCCGGCCATTTACAATGAGACATGGCTAACCACTAGTCCAGCACATCCCAACTGAACTAAATATCTTATGGTCACACGAAGAAAATAGCTTCTGTGACAGTGTAATGTTAAGTCATTTTAGAGCTACTCAGACTACTGTGTAGAAGGCGGGAGGTGTTATCCATGATTGGTTAGCCTTTGTTGACAGGATAGTGAAGACAAGAGAATAAGTGGAAGAGAGATGGAGAGTGGACTCAGGAAATGATCACAGGCCTAGTATGGTATGGGACACCGAAGCTAGCACTGCACTACGGCTCCCCCTGATGCTGTCTATGTTTGCAAGGGGTTGTGACAGCATCCTCCTCCACATGACTGTAAGCAGATTGTTCAGCACCACCCCTTGAATTGAGTTAGCCCTCTGAATAAGTGTGTTGAGTCTACTTGCAGGTTTTTGCCCCAGCAGACCAGTGTAGAAAATGCCACTGATCAGCAGACTCATAAAACCTGTGCAGCATGGTGAATCTGTCTCCCCCGTTTTGTAGCCTAGGTAGAGGCCATTTGGTATTTGTTAGATTTTCTGCAGCGCCCTCCACACTTATTGGCACCCCTGATAAAGTTGAGTAAAAAGCATAATGTACAATTATCTTTTTGTCAATTCATCTTAGTCTCACAATGAACACAATGATCAAACCCAATTGAAGGAAATGCATTGAGAAAAAAAATCTTGTAACATAATTGTCAACATTGAACATTGAAAATAAGGGAGATTTCCCTGATTTCTCACCCAAAATACGGCAAAAATGTCAACATTCGTCTTTCTATTGCTATCCCTCTGCTGATATCAAGAATTCAGACTACAAAACTGCTGCAGCAACTAAACGAGGTGTGAAGCTATAGGTCTGTTACTTTGCTTACAGATTGACGTCAAATTGTGCTCTTAAATAGGCTAACATCACTCTAAGGTCACCTTCAAGCAAGCAGAATGATGCTTCGAAAATATCTGTTTCACTGGAAGGGCAAGGGGGTAGCATCAGGACAGCAGTACAGAGACTGACAGGTCCGATGGTAGGGCTAATGTTATGAGAGTATTAAAATATGGGATATTTTAGGGGAAACTATTAAAACGGGAAGACAGCAGGGAAAAGTTATAATACGTGAGAAACCCGGACCACCCTTTAATAGAGTTCCATAATGTCAATGAATATAATTTTTTTTCTGTTTGTGCAGATTGCTCCACGTAGTCTAGTGAAAGTCAAGAAGGAGAATGCTGAGGTGCGTAAAGTATGATACATTACATACACACACAACATGTTTTGCTTTAGTACAACAAAGGCACCTAACTTCCAGTGTATCACTCTGATTTCATGCAGGACCATCATCCACATCAAATCATAGTGAAGTTTCAGCCACCTTCAGGTCCCGAAAAACAGACCATTGACTGTTGTCAACTCAACACAGTGCTGGAGGCTATAAAATCAAATGATAAAGTAAATGAAATGATTAAGTGTGCAGATGAGAATATTATCATTCAGATGGGTAGCGAGGATAAGAAATATATTGTTGCAACACATTTCCCTTGTTCTTGCATTAAGAATAATGAGTGTCTGACCATATCATGTAAATCAGAGGCGGTTGAGAAGGCTCCAGACCAACATGACAAAACTATATACCCCGAAGACAGATATTCTGTCTTCTACATTGATAAACTGGGAGGGCTAAACACAAAACAAAAGGTGCTTTTTAGAAGCACATGTGTCAAAGAATACAAGTATCTCTGTGTGTACGGAGAGAAAGAGTGGACAGTGGAGGAGGCTCTGAGAAGGGATGGTCGCTTCATTGATGACCTGGGCGACTTCAGCCTGTCCAACAATGAGGATGCAGAGTGCCTAACGTACCGCACACAAACGGTTGTCAACTTGAACCAGAAAGAGTTTAAGATACGTCTTCCCAGAAAGAAAAAAACAAATAAAGAAAATGCAGGAAATCCATCACTTAATTCACAAAGCATACGTGAACCAAGGTCAGTCACAGATGTAGCACATCAGAGGGGAATCAGTGTAAAAACAGCAGTAGAAAAGGGAGACCGCAGCATTGAGGAGATTTATGAGGAACTGCGTAAGCAGTTTCCAGATCTAAAACAATGTCTGGCCAGTAGATTATCTAGTGATTCTTATCAGAAAGCACTGGACCTAAGGAAGGAGAATTTTGGAAAGATCCAACAGTCTTTTAGTGAGGTCCACAGAGTCCGGATGTTGCTCAAACTGGGCGCGTCAGTTGGCAAAATCATTGTTAAGAATGTTTGTTACGCAACATGCTTTGTCCTGTTTGACAGCCTTGTTCTGACTAATGCACATTTGTTTAAAGATCATTTTGAAGGCAAAGAACTACATAATATAGAGGTGTTTGTTCTTTTTAACTATGAGGATCCCCAGCCGAGTACAAATTTCCAGTGCTTTACTTGCGTGAATACATTGGTTGACATTGATGTCAAGCTAGATTATGCGATACTGGAGTTCGACCCTCAGAACGAAGAGGGACCAACAGGGCTCCTGAAGAATTTCGGTAAAATGCCTCAGACTGGTGAAGCCTGTATTATTGGTCACCCAGCAGGAGAAGTGAAAAAAATGGACCCTACATTTATCATTGCGAAAGAGAAGCGAGCAGACGCTGTTAATGCTCATTTAGATCAGTACAAAGGCACCATGTTCATTCTCCTATCAATCAGTCAAACTCTCAAAAACAAAGGCATTGAAAACATAATGATGGATACACATGATCCAGAAATTGTGACCTACAACACTTTCATGTACCATGGCTCCTCTGGATCCCCAGTGTTTGATACTTTTGGGAAAGTTTTTGGTTTGCACACTGCAGGATTTACCTATGGGTTTCCAAATCACGAAGAGAGTGTGATTGAATGTGCCCATTCTCTTCTTGAAATATTTGAAAGGTTTGTCAGGAATCTGCAGGGAGATGGAAATTTGGAGCTACTGGAAAAAGTTGAGAAAGCAGCAAAGGGAAACAAGCTCCTAGAAGATGTACTCGAGGCAGCAGATTACAATGAGCCAATGGACATAAGTTAGTTATTCAGATCAGAGAAGTGGCATACCACATCTGACTAGATATTGACAGTAATTTAAACTTTGAGTGTCACAAAACTTGTGCAGTCGTGTTTTATCATCAAAAAACTATTTGTTTCTATTTCAAAACCCCATTTCCATTTAATATGCCCGTATATCACCATGCTTGAATTAATGCAATAGCTTTTTTAACCTGCCTGAACCAAAACTCTATTCATTGACTCAGCTGCCAGGCTTCTTAAAATTAGGCCTGATCATATCATTCCTGTTTTAGCCTCTATACTGGCTCCCAGTTTATTTTAATAGATTTTAGGATTTACTCTTTACTTTTTAGGATTTTCATGGCAGTGTGGTAGAAATTACTAACAAATCTTATGCAATAGAAGTGATTACTAATAAGTTTATATGTAATAGAAGTGATTACTAATAGTTTATATGTATTAGAATTGATGCTTTTCTATAGATTCAATACTGTGCATCAACTTTGCTTTGTCTGTCATTTGCTCTCCCCATGTCACGACTTTCTTCATCTCACGAGTTAAGGGTATTTATTCTGCCTGAGGCAGCAATATTAGGAATATCTTGACAGGGAATAGACAATGGCAAGAAAATGCTGAAGGATGTATATGTATCAACAAATTATCTTACTTACTTGGAGTAGCCACATGACTTGCGTATGGCGTATGGATCACATGCTATGTCTAAGAAGTGTCCATGTATTGTTGTATTTCTGCATGTATGAGTGTTGGAAATGAACATTGTACTCATGTGATTTGTATTACCACAATGTATCTAACGTGAGAGAACTTTGAGTAGTGTTATCGTGGTATCGTGAATAAACCTGCAGTGTTTTTCTCACACCTGAGTGTGCCTGGAGATTTTTGACCACTGCTCTCCCGTTTCATATCTTTGGCTTCTTGCACCTTATGCACCAGTACATATTTTTAAGATCCATTGGGCCAATGGATCTTTGTTACAGAAAGTGATGTTATATCAATCATTTGAATTATTGTTGTTTTGTGTTGCATTGTTTTGAATATCAGCCATTTATTTCATTTATGGACCACAAGGTGGAAGTCGGGTTATTTTTCAATCTGATCATGTGGTACAGGGTTCAGAAAGATCTTGGAACCCAGTGAATGCATGAAATGCAGCTTTTTAAATTAGTTCTGCATTTTGTAAACATCATCCAAGTTTGTACACTGAAAGGACCATAATTTCTGACAGAGCTCTGTTCAAGCATGTGGTATGTCTTAGGAAACATGTGTCATGACTGGCATTGCCATTGTGTTTTTAGAAATTGAGTTTAATGGCAAGCAGTTTGTCTTAAACTATCAGTTAAATAACAGGCTTGGCATGAGCTTTGACCAAATCTACTGATGGGGAGAGGTCCGATCATATCACATTTGATTCTAAATCACACACATTAACACATGTTTGTCTTACTGTTGTATTTACTTGTGATGTTACTCATGAATTGAACTTGCGTAGCAGTCGGCAGTATGTCTTAAAGACCTTGCGAAATGTTCACATTCTCTTACAAACGAACTGACGATGCCATTGTCCTGCTGCGTTCTGTGAAGTGTTTGTTGAAGCCATATGCATGTATGTATATGTATATATATCTATGTGGGCACCGCTATTTGAGAAAAGTAAATTTGAATGTGGCCAAAACATTTAATTGTAAGTGCTGGTCTTTTAACCAGATTAATGTCAGTTCACCGAAATGTAATGTTAACCGTTGATCAATGTTTTGTCAGGTCTGTGTTGTCTGGGGTCAATATTCACATGGTCCTGAACATTAAGATATAACAAGAACAGCAGACAGGTTTCAATTAAACCTTTTGTAGTATACACAAGCAAGAAGTGTTTATTAATACATTACTTTGGGTGAAGCAATCTGATAGTTACAAGATTAAACAGCATGGACATACTTTAGCTAGATACTTTCTCAATTCTAGGCCTTGTGCAATATGGCTTCTAAGCTCAATCAGAATCAACTTAATTAGAGTTGTCCCTCATATCAAACAGACCCAGTGGTCAGTGGTATAAGTACTAGTCCAAACAAAGACATGTGTAGGTCACTGTATTTAACAAAGTATGGACTTGGCATGTATGATGGTTTCAACAGTGTAAATTATATATTTGGTAAGTTTAAGATGAATGTAAGAATTGATGTACGTTTTGGAAAGTGAATAAATATTTTCATATATGCGCACATATATTGTGTCTTCATCTCACTGTTAGCTACATCAGAGTACTTACTTTGAACACAAGCTGATGAACGTACATGGAGATGCACAAAATTCCTTGAATTTCCCCTTGGGGATCAATGAAGTATCTATCTATCTACGTAAAATAAGATGCAAAAGTATCTGAACAAGTGAAGCCTCTGTTGCACTGTGTGAATCAGACACAACCCCTCTCAGCAAGATTGATCATAAATGTATCAGCTGTGCTGTAAAACAAGGTCACATGAGCAAACTGACCTTGCATCTGGTGTAACTGGCCCTCAGAACAAGTCAAACATAAAACAACTCCAACAATTTAACTATGGTCTTGATTACTTCAAAAACGTTTCTCACAAAAACACGCAGAAACCCAAACAATTAACACATACTCCTATAACTCCTAGTATAGATAATTCAGTCTAAATTATCACATGATCACATATCTACCAAAACGTATTATAGACATGGTTACATCACACAGATTTTGAATTCAATTATTTTTTTCTATATTTATCTATGCAGAAGCAAGAATATTATACGTAATATGTATACGCATTCTGCGTTGACGTTGAAAATAGATGCTGTTGCTCACTGCATTTGTATCTAGCCAATGACTAGGGCCCATTCATATGGCTTGCAGAAAATTATCTTATTTAATTAAAAAAGAACTGCTAAATAGGCTTGCTGCAAATTGCTATTCCTGAATAAGTGCACATACCTTCCTTCATATTATACTGCACATTCCCAGAACAAAGCCTGCACACATTTTAGAAGTACTTTTCAATTTGGCTGAATCCGCTCAGCTGTGATGGCAAGGCACCATGACAGAGAGTGGCCATCATGTGATCATGTCATCATGTCATTTTCCACGCCGAGATGGAGTACTACTGTAGCTGGCCGAGATGGTCCAGAGGACTTGGTAGGCGGCTGTCTGTGTGCCTTCTTTCCATGATCTAGAGGCAGTAACAGGAAAGACATATAAATATCTGGTTCAGACAGGATAGAAATATCTGGTTCAGCTTGAACCACAAAGCTATCTAATCATGCCCTGCTGTGGTTACAAAATTCCACCTGGAAGGCAAATAGTTACAGCCTTGATTTTGTGTGATTATAGTGGCAACAACGCAAATCAATTAGGCTGCAGATGGAAATCCCTTTCGGTGGGTCCAGCCTAATTGTCAATGCTGCTGATTGGTAGATTACTGGCATGTCAATTCAGGTTTGGGATAAAAGTGTCTGCCAAATGACTAACTGTGATGTAATGTAATGTAAATGCCATTTTATTACCAAACACCTCAGAGAACAGATCTACAGACCTACAGTACCTTTGTCACGATAGTGGTGCTCTGATTCTGCAAAATATCCAAACAGAAAAGCCATTTAAGAATAAGCAATGAGTATTAAAAAAATAATAATCAAAACATGCAAGATGACATGGTCTTACTTTCTGCCTTTTGTCATTTGCTTGCATCTGGCTTCTTGTCTGAAGTAGTAAAAAAGGAATATTCAGACTATTGCAATCAAACCTATTAACGTGAACACAGAAACTTCATATTCTCCTACATAACAATAACATTCCACATTCCAAAATGTTCATGTTTGACCTATCTTCTTCATTTTGTTACTAGATACTCACATTTTATCACAATCTTTTATACTTACTGCTGACTTCTAGCCTAGAAATCTAGACGCACCCTAGCGGCCAGGGCTAGTCTAGCAACTCTCCGTTGGCTTGTGAGCTTGAAAAATTAAACTTCTATCAGGCCAATCAAATCATGTATAGAGTCGTTAGGCAGGCTTAACATAATGATTGAGTTGGCAGAGTTGCAACAGTTTGGCTTGAATTCCCTGCTACTTGAAAACAAAGAAGATGGATGTTGCTGTTGGCGAACAGTGTGACACGAGTTAAGTTTTTTTTAAGTTGGCAAAAGTTTGAACTAGCCAACTATTAGAATTATTAGAAAGGCATGACAAATATGTTGTCAATTGACATCATAAAACGAATTGTATGCTCAAACACATATTTATTTATTGTGGGAGGAAGTTACATTACACATATTTTCTGTCTGATATTAGTTTCACAACATCTAGAGAGAGGTATGGTGGTGTCATGTTCAGACATATTATGAAAGATGGCTGTGAACACACACACACACACACACACACACCAGTTTTCTGCTGGTACACTCAGAATTTTGTCCAGTAGCTGCTTGATGGCAACAGCAAGGATACAAGGATACAAGGAAGTTTATTGTCACATGCATATAGTTACTGGAAGTAAGAAATGCAGTGAAATTATGTCTGGTGTCAGCCTATTTGTGCATTAATGGGGTAAAAAGTGCAGTAGAAGAGGGGTTTAGTAGATTAAGTGGCAAGGGCTGCATAACAAAGGTGGGGAGGATTGGGATTGGGTGGGGGGCACCAACAAGGAGCACCCAAGAGCAACAGGGCAAGGAAAAACCCCCTTACCAAGGAAGAAACCTTGGGCAGATCCACGGCTCAAGGGGCTAACCCAACTGCCAGGGTCTTGGTGTGTGTGTTGGGGGATGACAGGGGAGATGGGATAGTGTGCTGTGTATGTGGGGAGGGGCAGTGTGCAATATGTGTGTTGGAGAAGCTTCCCATGAGACAATGTGCTGTGTGTATTGGGGGGGGGGGGGGGGGGGGGCAGTGTGCTGTAAGTGTGCTGTGAAATATGTTGGGATGTGTGTTGGAGAAGCTTCCTGATGAAATAATGTGCTGTGGGATGTAGGGGGGGGGGGCAGGGACTTACTATTGCAAGCAGGGGGGTGGGCAGTGTGCAGCAAGTATGTAGAGGAGGCTTACTGTAGCAAGCAGTGTGCTCTATGTATGTGAAGTGATGACAGTGATGATGTATTGCAAGTAGAGTACTGTATGTAATGTATGTGAGTGATGACAGTGAAGATGTGTGTGTGGGCGGGAGGGAGTGGAGCAGTGACTGTGTGTGTGTGTGTGTAGTGTGTGTGTAGTGTGTGGTGGGTAGGTGGGGGCAGTGTGCTGTAAGTATGTAGAGGATGTGTGTGGAGAAGATCCTGAAGACAATGTGCTGTGTATGTTGGGGGTGGGCAGTGTGCAGCAAGTATGTAGAGGAGGCTTACTGTAGCAAGCAGTGTGCTCTATGTATGTGAAGTGATGACAGTGATGATGTAAGTGTGTGTGTTGGGGGGGGCAGGGACTTACTATTGCAAGCAGTGTGCTGTATGTATGTGAAGTGATGACAGTGATGATGTAAGTGTGTGTGTTGGGGTGGGGGGGGGGGGGGCAGAAAGGCTAGGCAATCAAGGACATGGGTAGATGGAGGAGAAATCAAAAATAATAAATAAAAAGTGTGCAAAATTTGGAGAAAGTCAGATATGTGTGTGTGTGTGTGTGTGTGTTTTTGACGTGTGATGAAATAAGAAAATAAATAAAAGGTCTGTAGCATAGGGAGAGGGATGTAAAAGTGCTAAAAGTCTAGTAGGTGTGTGTGGGTGTGGGTGTGGGTGTGGGGGGGGTCATGAGTGCTGAGGAGTGAATGAGTGCAAAGTCAGTATAGTGTGAGTTCAGAGTTGGGAAATGTTTGAGAGTGCTGAGGAGTGAATGTGTGCAAAGTCAGTATAGTGTGAGTTCAGAGTTCGGATGGCCTGGGGATAAAAACTTCTCCTGAGTCTCTCAGTTCTGGCTTTGTGACTACATAGGCGTCTTCTTGATTTCAGCAGTAGGAATAAACCATTGTTAGGATGAGAAGAGTCCTTCAGAATCTTTTGGGCTCTTAGGAGTACTCTTCTGGAATAGATATCTTGTAGAGCAGGGAGTTGAGTTCTTATAGTACGTTTAGCTGAGCGCACTACTCTCTGCAGAGTACTACAGTCTCTAACTGTGGAGTTCCCATACCAGGTGATGATGCTACCAGTTAGAACACTCTCAACCGCTGAAGTTTAGAAGGCCTTCATGATGGATGTAGAAACTTTGAATTTCCTTAGCTGACGAAGGAAGTAGAGTCGTTGTCTGGACTTCTTCAGAACATATTGAGTGTTAACAGTCCATGTTAAGTCTTCAGTAATGTGGACACCAAGGTATTTAAAACTTGTGACTCTCTCTACAGGTTGCCCGCTGATCATTAGTTTGGTGTAACTGTAGTTCTGCTGCTGCCTTCTGTAATCCACTACCATTTCCTTGGTTTTATTGATATTCAGTGTCAAGCTGTTAGATTGACACCACTGTGCCACCTCATCAACCTGATCCAAGTAGAGCTGTTCATTGTTGTTACTAATCAGGCCCAAGATCACTGTGTCATCTGCAAACTTGATGATGGAGGTATGACTACTGTTGGCTTTGCAGTCATGTGTGTAGATGTTGTACAGCAGTTGACTCAAAACACAGCCTTGGGGAGCACCAGTGCTGATGGTTAATGAGTCAGATGTCAGACCCCCCACTCTAACCACTTGTGAACGGTTGGTGAGGAAGTCAAATATCCAGTGACACAGGGTGGTGTTCAGTCCTAAGGCCTTCATCTTTGTGACCAAGGTGAGAGGTACTATTGTGTTGAATGCTGAACTAAAGTCAATGAACAGCATCCTCACATAATTCCCATTCCCCTCCTCTAGGTGAGTTAAGGTGGTGTGCATGAGGTTTGAGATGGCATCCTCTGTAGACCTGTTGGCTCTGTAAGCAAATTGGAGGGGGTCGAAGGAGGCAGGGAGGGATGAGCAGATAATGTTTTTCACAAGCTTCTCAAAACACTTCATCACTGTAGACGTCAGGGCTACTGGGCGGTAGTCATTCAGACATGATGGACTTTTGTTTTTCGGTACTGGAACAATAACAGACTGCTTGAGGCAAGTAGGAACTGGGCTTTCCAAGAGCGAGCAGAATTACCCAGTTCATAAATTGGAATTTCTTGCACTTAAATGGGCTATAACGGATAAATTTCATGATTACATTTACGGTGCAAAATTTAACGTTTTGACTGATAATAACCCCCTAACATATGTATTAACTAGTGCAAAATTGGATGCCACAAGTCATAGATGGCTCGCTTCTCTGTCCCTTTATAATTTTGATATTCATTATAAGTCTGGTTTGCGCAACACTGATGCTGATGGTCTCTCTCGTCGTCCCCACTCTGCCTATCCAGATGATGATGAGTCTCAGGAGCAGGATAGAAAAATAGCCCAGCTGCTGGAACGCATTACTTTAGCTCCAGAAGAATTTCAGTTCCTTAGTGGCCATGCCATGAGTGCTTTGTGTTTGCACTACGGTGTTCAGGTCCTTGCTGTGTCTGAGGGGGAAGAAGGTGAAAATGATTCGTTCGTAGACAATGTTGTCCCGGCGGTAGAGACCCTCCTCTGCAATGACAGTGCCATTCCTCCCTGGGTTGTCTGTCGAGGACTGGTGGCGTTTGCAAAGGGAGGATCAGAGTCTGTGTCGTATCATGGATATTCTGGCCAATGATGTTCAAGATGTGGATAGGTCACTGGTATGTAGTAGTAACATTATATATATTGTATGTAGTAGTAACATTATAATAGTAGAAATAATAATATAGATATATGCAGTGTATTAACAGAATATAATAAAACAGAATAAATATGGATATTCAATATGACAAATATATAACAGATATGTACATAACATACAGCTATGTGCAGTGTGGAAACAGTGTCATTGTAGTACAGAAACAACATTATAAGAGTAATAAGAATAAGTTTATGTGCAGGATGAATAGTATAAAGATCAGTAGAACTAGATGTACCGCATAGCGGTACAAAATATGACCGCCGCTCAGTCCTGTACATCCGTTCCGCGAAAATAAATCACACTTCAATTTGTCTCCATATTTTACTCCATCCCCCACTCTTGAAACTTTTGTGTATGCTTGTTTGGCATGCCTGAGTGTGTGTGTGCGGCTGCACAGAAAGTACCCTACTGGTGCTGAAAAGGTGAATAGATTGTAGAATAGCCAAAGAAGATGTAGAATTGTTATAAAACCTTTAAAATCTCTAAACAATCACAAGTAGGGCAGTTCATCACAGTTCATCCATTGCAACTGGATTGATGAAAGGTCACTTACACCTGTAGGCTACATTGTATTTGGGAAAAGCAAAAGGTATCAGCATAATGTTATTTATTTATTTATTTTTTATGTATTTATAAACAAAAACATCTCTGTCAGTTCCATGCCGTTTTCAACAGCTATCAAAACAAAGGTCATTTTGGATGGATGGATTTTTTGTGAATGTTTCTTCTTCTACATAAGATTTTAGTCATCTTTAGTTCATGTAATACTTTATTGTCAATGCACAAATTAAGTAACAGTAGTCTGAAACGCTATTGTTAATGCACAAATTAAGTAACAGTAGCCTAGTCTGAAACGGCGTGCTGTTTTACATCTAACCAGTGGTGCAAATAACTGACATGTCCAAATGGGCCTTGATGAAATGCGCCGCTAGACTGTTCATACACATTTTAACGGGCCAACGTTGAAGAGCTTTTGTCCGTTATTGTTAGTGCAAATATAGGCTGATTCATGTTCCCTTGCATTGTTTAACTGAGGTCCATGGCTAGTCTGGCTTTCATCAGACCAAGCTCAATCTTTTAAGAAATCAAAAAAATAAATAGCGGGCAGATCAGGCTGGGTTCACCCAGCCTAGTCCATAGGCACCCGATATTGTTTAATTTTCCGATTGAGATATACACGCTCTGGCTATTCTAAATGCAAAAATGCATCAGGGAGTTATGACAAAACGGTAACTAACAAACTAGATCCTAATAGAAAGTTGTTAGCTTCCCTAAGCTACAGGTAGGATTATAAGGTAGGCCTATTGACAACATAAATTGTCAATAGGCTATGCTGGCTAACACAAATAAAATCTCCTTTGAAACCAATGGCTTACATTACAGTATCAAGCGGACTTAAACTGTCATATCGTGGCGAAAAGTTGTAATAACATTCACGCAGCTCCATGAGTCAATGAAAGCAAAATGAAGTAGCCACTTCTAAATGGGACCTACTACACAGTAGCTTAAGGTGTTTTGCTAAAACAGCCATAATGAAATGAAGGTGTCATTGTTTGGATACTTCACACACACGCTTTTAATTTCACAGACTACAACTACCAAGCTGTAATCAAAGCACATCGATTCCCCTCTCACACCCTGCACGCACTTAAAACAAAATAAACAGGCGCCTCAGTCTCAATGCATGTATAGGCAAAACTGCATCAGACCGTGTAACGTTGGTAAATCTTCCATTGCACAGAATGATTTTGTAGCACGTGCAATAAATGACAGTCGAAAGATACAAACAGTGCTGCTATACATTTGCTTGGTATAACCGCATTTATAGTTTTCTACAAATGCAATAAATCAAATGCCTCCATCACTCAACCAACGCTTAACGGTAACATTACCTAGGTCCTTATTGATATTACAAGATTAACGCATCTGCAGTAAAAAAACCAAGCATGTCCGATAAACATCCTCAGATTTATTTCGCTTCAAGAAGAAATGGGAATTACACTTCATGTGAACATCGTCCTATCCTTATTAGATGTTCGCTGCGGTAAATTACAGTCCTTGTATGAAGCGTCCATTGTTTTTCCAACCCCTTTTAACTTCCAACAAAATTACGCCTCACTGCAACGATGCCCATCTAGTGGACAAACGACTACTTCTCGCCAATACTGAAAAATGCAGCCATGATGATGATGATGAATATTTATTTTGGCTTTCTTTTAATCCTACTGATTTTCATTTTTTTTACCGGGGGGGGAATCACAAATGAGTGATTATGAGCCAGGTTTATGTGGGCCCTTGAGACCAACATACCATAAAAGATTCACAGAGAACTGTGTCTGCCCTACCCTCCTTTCGGGGTCCAGTCCAGCTGGGGGCTGCAGATGAAAAACGAAAAATGACGGTTCCATGCTATCCATATGGGGGTACATGCTCACCAAGTTTTGTGTACCCCGTCTTTCAGTGTCCCGAATCCTTGTTGGTGTACGCCACTAAATGTACACATAAATTATTTTATTGTAAGGCCCCCATGAACGAAAAGTACACAAAACTTGGCATGCATTCAGAGGGTGTCATAATGATCCTACACTTTTAATTTTGTGCAGTTTTGACCTTGTCAGCCAGAGATATTGAGATGAAAACACCTAATTTTATGCTTTTAATTTTAACTAGGTGGCTTATACATGAAATAAGTGGTAATGGGATGGGTTGACATGCCCCTTAAGACCAACATACAAAAAAAAGGTGGACCTCCTAGGCCCTACGGTTCTCGAGATATTCACAGAAAACTGTCTCCGGCCACCTACAGGCCAGTTGGTGTATAGTAACATAAATTAATTTATTGTGTGGCCCCCATGAACGGAATTCCACAAAACTTGGCGTGCATACAGAGGGTGTCATAATGATCCTACACTTCCAATTTTGTGCAGTTTTGACTATGTTAGGTCACAGATACCTTCAATTACACCACCTCATTTTTACTTTTTTGTGTTTAACTAGGTGGCTATACATGAAATGAGTGGTTATGGAATGCGTTGACATGGCCCCTTGAGATCAACATACAAAAAAAATAATGGTCCTCCTAAACCTTCACGGTTCTCGAGATATTCACAGAAAACTGTGTCTGCCCTACCCTCCTTTCGGGGGGTGCAGTCCAGCGTGGGGGCTACAGATCAAAACGAAAAACGATGGTTCCATGCTATCCATATGGGGTTACATGCCCACCAAGTTTTGTCTACCCCGGTCTTTCAGTGTCCCGGGAATCATTGACGGAAATTTGGACATCACGAAAAAAAAAAAAAAAAAAAAAAAAAAAAAAAAAAAAAAAAAATCTGACTAAACCTATATGACCGCCGCTTCGCTGCGCGGCGGTCATAATTATTCTACCTTGTCTTTTATTACTTTTTTTTACTATTTTTGCCTTTGTTTTTTGCTTATTCTTTATTTTTAAACTATTTTACCTTGTGTTTTATGTTTTCTTTTTATTATGATATTTACCTTTTAACTATTCTTTGACTATATTGCCTTTCTATGCTTTTATTTGTTATTATTGTTTGGTTTTGTTTATGTAAAGCACATTGAATGACCTCTGTGTATGAAATGCGCTATATAAATACACTTGACTTGACTAGTATGAAAAGACTTACCTAGCGCTCTCTTGAAAGATCATTTTGACTTAATTTAAGAAGACTTTGACTTATTTTAAGGAGTCTTATCAAGACAAATGTATCAAGACAAATTGGCTTGCTTTTAGGACAAATTTGCTTAAACCTGGAAGAAAAATGTTCTTATTTTCAGGATGAGATGTCTTAAAATAAGTCAAACATTTCTTAAATAAAGTCAAATGATTTAATGAGAAAGCGGCTAGGTAAGTCTCTTTATACTGAAAACAATACAAACTAGTTTTTTATCTTGATATAAGATTAATAATCTTGGTTAGATTTTATTAGATACGCAATTTTTGCAGTGTAATGTTGTGACCTGATTTTTCAATGGCTCGTTTCTGTGCCACATGAGTTGTGTAATTCCTTCTCCTGCTCTGAAAAGAAGATATCTCCTAATGTTGGAGTTCCGGTGTTGGCTTCCGGTTATCATCCTCTCTGTTTCTGTTCATGGAGAATCTACAATCATTTTATCTTTTAGTTTGACATTTGACTTTTCTATTTGAGCCTTCTTTTTCCGCCCTTCCTGCTTTCTTAGTTTGTGTTGCTCTTTTGTTAATTTCTTAACCTTTTCTTTCAATGCTTTTATGCATGTCTTTTCCTGGTTTTTCTCCTCTCTCTCAGCTGCAAGGGCACGCTGGGTTGAAGTAGACTCCTCAACAGCCTGGTCCAGAGGACATTCTGGTGGGGTGTCTATTTCATTTAGCCATCTATTCTTCATAGCTCTGGACCTTTTCTTTGCTTCCCTCCAATACTTTCTGCGGTGTGTTTTTGCTCTGGGTCCTAATTCTTCTACTTGTTTTACTTTTTTGTTTTCGACCCTGTCCTTCCATCTCTGTCTCTCCTTTTCTAACTGCTGTTTACCATCTAACTGTCCCTACTGCTTTCTGGGTCACTGTTAATTCTTTCTCTCCCTTTTCTCTGGTACTGTTTCTTTGTTTTTGCTCCTACACTGACAATTTTTGTCTAGCCATGTCTGCCTAGAGTACAGATAAAAACAAAACTTTTTATGAGTTATTATTATAAGTTATTTGACATTTGGGTATATTATGATGTTTTAAGTCAATCAACATGCATACTTAGATCATATTATCATGTTATGTAGTTGTTATACATTACTTAATGAGTATTTGGGAGCACTTTTCCACTCCACCAGCTTACATGTCAACACCGTCAGACAAAATATCTGACAGAGTTGACAAAACAACATGTTTTTTTAACTTAATCATGTGTATTAGATGGTAGCCATTTTGATTTTCCTCAGTTGCCAGCTGCCACTAAAATAAACCAAAATACCAACTTTTATTTCAAACTTCTTGATTGAATTCAGCTCTACTTTGAAGACAGTCTTGACACAAAAGCTGTGACCACAGGGATTTCAACTTGTTTGCTGAATATTTATTTTTTTAAAAACACTTACAAGACCATGTGATGGACTGCTTCATCCATCAACAGAAAGAAGTCAAAGGGGGTCCTCAGGGTTAAAGCTGACCAAAATATGCCCGATTTATTTCGAATTTGAAAAATATCTGACGGAGTTGACATGAATTGAGGACAGATTTTGAAAGGCTATGCAAAAAAAATAATGCAATGTTCACTTTAAGTATTTTGTGATATTTCATTAAGCCATCCAATTAACCTCATAATCATATTTGTGCATTTTAAAACACTTTATTTTTGCAGTTTGATACTGTAACCTCTGCAGAGGACGAGTTCATTTGCATGGGCTTTTATAGTAGTGCCGGTATTTTATGAAAGTACTATGAAATAATATATATATATATATATATATATATATATATATATAAAATAAAAATAAGCCTTTTTAAATGAAATTTGTTTTTTAAGGGAAATTGTAACATTTTGATGGGGGACATGTTTTGTCCCTTATCTCAAGAATCAGTGATATATATAAATATGGTGAGTGTTCTGGTGTATAATGGCTTGTGCATCACCCAGGTGGGTGATTCATTGGTGGTGGTCAGTGAGGTTCCCCTTTCAGTGCTTTGGATGTCTTGATAAAGTGCCCTAGAACAGCAACGGAAACGTGGGCTCTAGCTACAGATTTGAGATAAAGGTTTGAAATAGTATGCGGCCAAAAGTGCCTAAAACTGTGTGGTGTGCTCAGCTGGTGAAGGGTCAGTTTCAACAAACTGATGAATATTCTTATTTGACCTCTGCTCTTCATTTCATTGGGGGAAAAAAATCTGAGATGGTACGTTTCCACCAGTGGGCCCCACTGTTTGATTAAAAAAAGGTCGCTCTTAAGATGTAACAACTAAGAACACCAAACAGACGGTTTCACCCTTTATTTAACACTAACATTTAGACAAGACAAGACATTTTTATTACTGCAATTGGAGGAAGCAATCTAATAGTTACACGATAAAATTACATGACCATAGTTTAACTACGTAGACAATTTCTCAGCTATAATGGTTACATACCCAACTGCAACAGATTTAGAAGTGAAGAACGAACAGACAGATCCAAGGGTCAGTGGTCATTCTAGTACTATTGTGAACAAAGACAGGTGTACATCACAGTATTTAAAAAGGTATGGATTTCACAGGTATGATAGTTTCAACAGTGTAAATGATCATATATTTGGTACGTTTAAGATGAATGTCAGAAATGATGCACATTTTGGGAACTAATCAAAACACATTTTCATATACACACACACATGCTGTACAATCTTCATATCACTGAAGAAAAGCAGATGTGTGTGTGTGTGCCTGTGTGTGTGTGGATGCACGCAAATGACAAGCTAGCGAATCTGGACTCACGGAACAAGTATGAACTGTGAAACTGATCGTGTTACACAGAAGAGCATCAAAGCCTTGGTTGCACTGTGGACATCAGGCGCACCCTCTCGGCCGTTTTAGACCTTCACATGAATAACAAATCGATCCTTACATGAATAAGCCCACAGAAGCTGCTTAACCATGTGTTGCAACACCAAGCTATTCAATGTGTTGCTGTTCAGTTGCAGCACCAAGTTATTCAAAACCACAATGTGAGTGCACCCGTTCATGTAAGACAGGAAAACAAGTGCACAAGAGTAGAACAAACTTTTCTCAATTTGTGTACTCTTTCGCACACAGCTTTATTTGTTTGCATTCCATTTGTTGTACAAGAATCTGATCTACTGAATAAGAAACGGTAGCAAACATGAGCGATCTTGTGACCACAGGAAATCCAACTGCCCACATGCTGCAGTCTCCTCTCCTGTGAGCAGGCCTGTCAGATCAGCCAGAGCCAAACACAGTACTACTGGACAAAACCACTCACTGTTCTTGGCAGTAAACTTTATGTGGTGTTTTTTTTTTTTATCATCAGTAAGTGCAGAAACAGCTGAGGTCTTACCACAGAAAACAGCAATGTCACATTTGAGGAAGTGTACCGATGGCATGTTTAAAATGGCTGATCTGTATACAGGCTGGCTATAAATGGAAACAGGCGAAGGAGCTAACCTGGCCCACTGACAGAACTCAGAGCAGTGAAGACTGGCATAACCTCAAGAGTGATCCGTCCCAAAGAACACCCAGGTTTGATCTCAAGAGTGATCCGCCCCAAATAACATCCATGTCTGATTTCAAGAGTGATCCGCCCCAAATCACATCCATGTTTGATGCCAGTGGCTGTCCTAAAGGAAACGTATCAGCCACTGTGGAACAGGGTCACATGAGTAGACAGACCTTGTACCTGCATGGTGTAACTGGCCCTCAGAACAAGACAAACATCAAATAAAACTAATCCAACAACTCTTTATTATTCAAGCTATTTGTCCTGATTATTTTACTCAGCCTCTGTCCAGCTGTGTGTGGAATAATGGGAGACTAGCCCCCCACATGTACAACTGAACGAGAATAAAGGGTCAAGCCATCACCAAGACATCGACACAAGAATTCGATTTTTCCGCTGGCTACCGCACAGCTGTGCACACCAGCACATCTCAACTGACAAGGACGGTGTTAATCAGGTGCCTCGTTTCCCTCACTTCCAAAAGCACAGGGAGTTAAGAGTCACTCTCATAGAATAACACTTCTGGGAAACGCATCCAGGGTCCACACAGGAAGGTGATCAACGCATCACTTTTGGAGGCACGCTGGATGTCAGGGATGCCGTTCTGGGGTGCGTTTCCCAAAACCATAGTTGCTAACTAAGTTAACAACCTTGTTGGTTGCAATGCAATTTCCCATTGCCAGCCAACTAAGTTGCTAACAGGTTAGCTGCTATGGTTTTGGGAAACACACCCCTGCTTCTGCACACAGATGGCCACAGTAATATCCTGAAGAGACCAATAGTTATTAGGTCTCTGGCTTTAGCACATCTGCTTCAAAGACAAAATAAGCTCTCTGTGTGCCAATCTAGCTACTGTAGATGACAAAACGCTTCCTTGCATTAAGCGCAGAACTTGTAATTGGAGCACCCTAAAATGACTAGACTAGAACAGCCAACTGTCAATACTGGGCTAGAGAACAGATTTATGTGCTCAAAGACAGTTCTTCTGATGCATCTAAAGACTTTATATCCTGCTACTCAACACCCAGCACTTTGCTCTCATTTCAATGGTCTTACAAAAGCTAATTTAATAACCAGGCAACATCTATTTTCTAATCTAATACCATTATCAAGATCCAAAGCATAACATTGTTGGGTCAATGCACTAACTAAGGCACTGCCAAATAATAGCTTTAGTTCATGCACAAGACACTTTGCTCACTGACTAACTGACTGACTGCACTTTGCCCAGTGTTTAAATTAGGGCTCCAAATCAATTTTTCTAAATCTACTGGTCAAAAGTTTGGGGTCACTTAGAAATTTCCATTCCACTCCATTATAGACAGAATACCAGCGGAGATCAGTTGCATTGTTTTTTAAATCAGGGAAGCAGTTCTCAGATTACATTATGTGCACTGCTTACATAATTGCAAAAGGGTTCTCGTCTGTTGTAGAAAGAAATGGCTGATCTTTAATATAATAATATTGACCAATATCAGCAACCATTCATCCAAAGGAGCATGCTGTTTAATAATCTGCTATCATTTTAAAAGGCTAACTGAGAAAACATTTAAGAACCCTTTTACAATTATGTAAGATCATAATGTAATCTGAAACCTGCTGCCCTGATTAAAACAATGCAACTGATCTCAGCTAGTATTCTTTCTATAATGGAGTGGAATCGACATTTCTAAGTGACCCAAACTTTTGACCGGTAGTGTGTGTGTGTGTGTGTATGTATGTATTTATACATCATTAGACAAAATAGGCAACACCTAAATACACACATTAGATATAATAGATAATAGATGATATTTCTGATTCAATTATTTTAAATTATTTTAGTTACATAACTTTACCAACATCTATTAACAGTGGCTACATTACAATGACAATTTTTTGTTAAGTGCTGAAGCAAAGTTACTATACATGTAGTGCATTCAGGATGAAGCTGTAGACTCATAAGAAGTACTACACTGGATTTCACTAGTCTATTTCCTTTTTCATTAAGCCTGACATGAAACCATGCATGTGCTAGAATGCAGCATGAAAAAGTTTGCAGTGAAGATTATTATTGTTTAGCACAATTTCTTTTCTCAAAATAAAAGCCCAACACTGCCCATTCATTTGTTTTGCAGGAAATAGTTTCCTCATGTGATTCAAGACTGCTAAATATGCCACATGCGGATTCCCTCACCCCATGAATAAGTGTACTGTTGAACATTTTTGAAGTGCTTACTTCATGTTTTTGTGTTGAATTATCAGCCATTAAAGCAGGGCACCATGACTTCACAGAGAGGCACGTTCAAACAACTGAGAGTGCCCACTAAGAGGCCATCACCTGAGCTCAGGCGGTCAGCTTGCACAGAGAGATGGACGAGCCGGCCGAGAAGATCCAGAAGGCTGGGTACACGGCCTCCTGGAAGGGGAAGACGAACGTGTGGAAGGGGTAGGCGCGGTCTGCTATCGTGTAGAAGGTGGCGGTGCCGCTGTCGCAGTCCAGCAGCACGCCCACACGGCTGGGGTTGGGGTTGTGCAGCACCGTCTCGGTGCTGTTGTGCCACGCCGACAGCTTGACGTTGAACCACTCCACGCACCAGGACTGGGCGTTGCGGCCCAGGCGGCTGCTGGGGCCCTTGCGGTCGACCGAGGCGTAGGCAAGGCCCAGGCCGCAGAAGTTGTTGCTGCTCATCTTCACCTCCCAGTAGTGGCGGCCCTGCGCGAAGCCCTTAGCGCACAGCACCTGCGAGCACACGCCGAAACGCTGGGGTCCGTCGGGGTACTGGCACGGCTCCTCGGCCACCGACGCTTTGGTGAAGTCCTCTGTGAGGGCGATGCGCTTGTGGGCCGTTTTGGGGTCCAGCTTGAGAACGGTGCCAACTGCAGAGCCAGCAAGATAGAGGGGGGGGGTTAGTGAACAACTACTGAGCCCTCAGAGGTTGAAATTTGCTTCTCTGTGCCGTTTTCCATGATAGCACACAACTGGCATACACTGGCACACACAACTGGCATACTATAAGTATAGTCTTCTCAACTTACATTGAAGGAGGTCATTCCTTTTCACAGCAGATGAGACATCACGAGGAAGTGTCACACCTTGTGTATCTGCTGCAGAGAGAATAACAACAGTCAAGAAACCCCATAAAAGACCTTTTACAATAGTCTGTAAACTAAACATGGTCAGGGTCAACTTTTCAGCCACCTCAAGTGAGCTTTGCACAATGGAAGCATGACTGTCAGAACTCTGAACAACACAGTCTGAATGGTGTAACTACAGCAGAACAAAACTGTTTGATTAATGGCTAAGAAATCACTTCACAGTTCACACACTGCTGCTTTAGTGTTTTTTTTGGCAAAAGTCTACCAACTAGACATCCGTTATTCCAGATAAACTGGTTCAACCCTAGATTCAGGAAATAAAAACAGCTGACCATTTGAACTGTTGTGGGAAAGTGATAGAATTGTTTGCATCAATAGAACTACTGTAGACAACAATAGATGAAAGTGCCACATTGTTAAAAAAAAAACTAATTCAGGTGTACAAGACCATAATGCTTGAAAAAGAGATTGATAAAATTTGACATTGCAAGGGTCGGACATACCATCATTAGCAGGTGGACCTTTACAGAATTCACTTGGGTTCTTGGGGAACCCACCGGCAGGTTTGGAAGGCTTCTTTCCATGATCTACAGGTAGTAGAGGGACACACGCATCAATCAGACCCAAATCTCTCATGGTTCAGCCTGATCCACAAAGCTGTTTAATCATGTCAGGGTTCCCACTCTAAGTCCCAAGTAAAATTCCCTGGTGTTGCTTTTCAGTGTTTGAGTATCTCATTAATGAAACACACATTTCTGCACATCCAACTTCCTGACTACATGGGTGGTTCTCTAATAAAGACCGAAAGTGCCAAATCCACTGTGCTAGTGAGGGCTTTCCCTGAGGCAGACATGTAACTATGTGATATGTGTAGCCTATGTCCACGGTTGTCAAACTGGGGTACGCGTACCCCCAGTGGTACGCGGACTGATTTCAGGGGGTACGCTAAAAAAGATCTAAGTCATATGCCTTTTCAAACGTTTTCTCTATCCCACGTTGGTAACTTAACTTCCGCATTTGCACTGCGCATTAAAAACTTATTTTCTCCGCATTAACAAAATAGTCGAGAGTGGAGACAGAGGGTAAAACAGCGTTTCTCAAACTGTGGGTCGCGTAGACATGCCAGGTGGGGCACGAACTGACGTGAAAAACAAGAGTTTTTTTTATTTATTTTTTTTATCTGTAGCCTAGGGCCAGGTAGCACCCGATGCGCAATGGACGCACGGTGTTATTCATAGGGAAGCGCTCGTGGTCAAGGCAGCTTAGTTAGTCCCGACCTGAATGAGATTTTGAACGAGGTTGTGAGTGGTGAATTTCATCAAGACCCGGCCCTTAAAAGCTTGTCTATTCTCGCACTTTGAGGAGATGGGAGCTGACCAAAAGGCTGTACTGTTTCACAGCGAGGCAAGGTGGCTTTCCCGAGGTAAAGTGCTGTCGCGTGTTTGAGCTCCGAGTCGCCTCTTCTTGGAGGAAGAGCACATGTTTGAATCTGCAAGCACGTTCACTAATGAACATTTCTTCACAAAGCTGGCCTATCTTAGCGATATATTTGGAAAGCTCCATGAGTTAAATCTCCAGTTACAAGGCAAAGACAAGCACCTAGCAGATAAGATCACTGCATTCAACAAGACGATTGTGTGTGAGGTTAGGTGCAGATCTATTTAAAATCATTATATTCAGCACATTTGTAGGCCTATCATATGTTGACTATTGATGATATTTGTACGTTTATGATCCTATTCACTATTCGACAAAATTTATAAAAATAAATATTAACAAAACAATTAAAAAAAAAAAGAAAAACTTGTTAACAATTGGTGGTGTTGGGGGTACTCCGGAAGATCATAATGTCTCAGGGGGTACATGCCTGTTAAAAGTTTGGGAACCACTGGCCTGTGTGATATGTGTAGTCTATGTGATATGGATAGCCTATGTGATATGTATAGCCTGTGTGATATGGATATTCTGCAGAGAATAGTGCTGACATATAAACAACATCATAGTGCTGATGCTGCCTCCAATAGCAGGAAAGACTAAGGGATGCATGAGCCATTGTGCTCAATCCTCGAGTTGTCTATCTCTGCTGGAAACTATAGCACGATGGTCATGGGATTTTAATTCATGAAGTGAATCCATGTATTGTCATATGTATTGCCGTAATGGTTTTATTTAGAAACAATGTGTGTAATGAACGACTATAAGTTGGGGCCAGAGGACTTTGGGTTTGGTGCTGGAACTCCGTTTCTGGCAATCGTGATTTCCATCCCCAGTCGTAATTAGAGATGGTACCTTAAACTACTCACAACACAGATTGCCAGACTTACCTTTGTCACGTTGACGGTCTGATTCTGCAAAATGTCCAAAGAAAAAGAATCATTTAAGAAAGCATTAAGTATGAATAATTATAGACAGAATGGTGTACAAGATGCTGAGGTCTTACTGTCTCCCTTTTGGTCCTTTTGGCCCTTCGTGTGTTCTGGCTTCTTGTCTGAACGAGCAAGAAAGGAGTCAGACGGTGATTAATGTGAATCTGGTTATGTGATGACAAGAGAAAACCAACCATCCTTAAAACATGCCAATTTATACAGCATCTCATGAGCTGCTGACAACCATCCCTGCTGGTTAATTACTCCCATTTCATAGAACTATTTAAATGATCTGACTCCTGCTCCTCTCAGGCCCTTTTGTCAGCCATTCTAACATGTACACACTGAATGGTGGTGCATGGTGGCTTTCTTTTTTCATAACATACTTGAATGCGCTGGTTTCAATTTCTGTCCACCTGGTCTGAGGGGAGCGCCCGGACTGGGTGATCTGATGTTCCTGGAAGGGAAATCTGAGGAGACGAACGAGTAGGACAGTGAATGTAGGACCCACCACAACTGATTTTCATCAATAACTTGCATCAGCTTCCATGTACATTCGCAATGTACATTCTAACATTCTCCACAAAGTGCTGTTACAATATTAGCATGCAATTGGTTACTGCATTGATTTAACCCACTGTATGAGGTAAAGAGGTTCTGCAGTGTATTAAAATAAGGTGTTATCTATGTAAAACTTAAAATGAAAACTATTTCGATTGCAGTTCTTGGTTACAAAGAGACATAAGAGAAAGTACTCACTCATGTCACGGGGCATGCGCGTCACATCTGGTATAACGCCCATAAGAGGGGCCATATCTGGGAACTGACAGCTGCCTGAGGCACCTGAGGGGAAGAAGAGCCATTAGCCGATCATGAAACAAAAACTAGATCTAAAACAGACCTAAAACTTCTGTCTAATATTATGCCTGCCATAAATCAGAGGGTAATCACACAGCAAAATCACCAGATTTGACCAGTCATCTCAAAAGCGCAATCAGTGGGTTACAGAGCTTTTCACATGAGAAGCGCTACACGCTAGTATTCAATTCATTTTCAATGAGAAGCGGGCAGGCAAAACACACAGGTAAGTGATTGGAGTGGCCCGCCTCCCAGATAAAAAAATGGGACAGGAGGGTGTGAGACAGAGAATGGTGGCCGCTTTCCATCTGAAAAGCCCAGAAAAGTATAAATAAAATTAAAATATCAGAAAAGATATCCAACATTCTGATTTTTCCCCCCAAATAAAAATACATAACATGAATGGGAGCATAGTTCACCTTGACAGGGTTCACCAAGAACCTGTTTCTCAAAATCTGTCAAATGGAATATTAGAATGTGTAAAGGCATGCAGAATATGGCGTCACATGCTGTTCCATTGACATCTGAAGTAGAAATGTATACACTCGCACACACACCTGGTTTAAGAAGTGAGATTCGGTTTTCTACTGGTGCACTCAGAACTTTATTCAGTAGCTCCTTCACAGCAACAGCAGAGGAGTGATAGGCCATCACAGCTTTGGAGTCCAAGTTTATACGGGGGCAGTAGGGGTCAAATTTGGCATTGGGAGGCAGTTGGACTGAAGCCTATGAAAAAAAGATGGTTTAAATAATATGTAAAAAAAAAAAAAAAAAACCACATCTCACACACTACAATTTCATGGCTACATTATATTACATTATTCCACTGCTTGGTTGAATTTCCCATTGTCCTACGTAATTGAGAACGACCATTAATCGTATGTTATTTGCACACCTTTGAAGAAGATCCATTTTTTTGGCCGTATCACACTTGTATATTAATTCACCGAACTCGTTGTGAAGTTTAAATGAACGGTCACGTTGCATCCGAGCTGTAAAATGCAGACGTTCAGAACATGGCAACATTGTAGCATATGACGGAGGTGGCTTTTAGCTAGATGGATGACAGCAGGCTAAGTAAAATAGCGATGTTTCAAAGCTGAAGTTCATCAGAATCTTGGGACACGCCCGCTTGACAACGGGAGAGATAGAACTAACGACTGGCCTTTGGCCGTAGCAACCATCCATTTTGAACTAGTAACGGTAGTTTGTCCTGCAAGTTGAGAAATTAGTTGATATGTCTCGGAAGAAAGTAGTTCTACAAACAAGACAGTTTAAACAAGACAGCGATTAAAACTTTTAAATTGTAACGGGAAATACGCAAGTGGCAACAGTGGAATAAGCGGGATAATGGACTCCACGGTGGTCTGTTCACAGAAGTTAATGCACTTACAAGGTTTAAACACCGCGTCAGGGCCGTTTTACAACCTCGACCGTGCATTAACTTCTGTGAACAGACCACCGTGGAGTCCATTATCCCTTACTACAAATCACAAATGAGTATAATTTCTCAACTGATTTGATGCCACATATACATACTGTAGGTGGGTTGAACCCAGACAAACATGTAAGCAAATTTGAATTTGCTCTGCAGGCCCATCTGGAGACTCATTGCTGAAGCAGATTTTTTTAATCAAACCAAAAAAATAGGAACTAATCACAACCGCTTATCCGGCATGGAGCGGGGTTTATATGGTGACAGACAGAGGGGTATAGTTAGCAGTGCAATGGCATCAGTGTTATGGTCAAGTATTTTCTTTGGAATTGAGTAAACAACTGCATTTAAAAGCTTAGTTTACAAAAAGAGATGTGTTTGCCATACTCCCAAAAAGAATGGGTCATGAATGGGAGTATAATGTACCAGTTTAAGTTTAATTACAATTGGAAATCGGAAGTGAATTAAGTGTCCAAACCCATTCTCAATCTGACTTGAGATTTGAGAAGCGGTCAGGTGTTAGCCAGTCTTGCATACCTGCAGGAAGGACAACGAATCTGCTTTTGACAGAAGGCCGTTGAGCTCTGCTTTGGTTTGGTTCATCTTCTCCACATTCTGGCCAAACTTCTTTGATAGAGACTGGAGCTTGGTCTGACCACTCTCCAAGTCCTTATCCACAGCTTTCAGGGCATTCCGCTCGTCCATGTCGATCAGATTCCTTATGAACTGATACTCTGAGCTCACCTCAGTCTTACGAGCAACCGCATCATCCTAGACAAAACAATTTCAGTTTACTGGCAGGTGGATTTTGTTTATCTTTGAACATAAACAGGTCTGGAAATTGAAAAGTGTAAAAATGTAAAAGGCTAGAAGCTAAATATTGAATTGCCCACAATATAAGGCTACTTGTTAATTCCATAGACTGTATATATAGAACTGGACAGTGTGGCTGCATCAAAGATTGTTAAGGCGGAGCAAGATACTTCGTCGTAGTTCATGTCTATGGGCGCGAAATGGGGATCGAATCCTGTCTGCATAAAGAGGCGTGTCGATGACGTATTGACGAGCGTAAGTTGCAACCGGCCAACAGCAGCGGCAAAAATAACCGGCGCACACCTGATATAAGGTTGATTTTCTCCAGACTGGATTGCTCAAAAATGCTAAAAATGTACCTGAAATGTTCAGAAGGGTTTGAGGATCATGAAAATGTGCCCGAAATTCACATTCCTAACTCTATAGAATCAAGACCTTAGCATATGTGGTGAAATTCTGAGCTATGCCCATAGACCTCAATGGAGCAGTCGCTGCCTCTGCTCTGCATAAAGGGGGATTTTGACCCCCCCCCTCGTGCGATCCGGGTTCCCGGAAGTGGCTCCTGATGAAATATCTTGCTCCGCCTTAACAATCTTTGGCTGCATTCTACAGTGTTCTATGGAATTGAAGCCGCCGAGGCGACGCCATCTTGGAAAATTTGGAGCCAATTTGAAGTGCGGCTGCGCGCAGCAAAAGTTGAAGCATCGCGAGTGAAGAGGAGTCAGCGGTCAGGCAACGCCCACTCAGTTGCCACTCAGCGAGTTAAACCGCCCCTTGTCAAGTGAAACCCGCCCCTTCTCCTTTCCACAACGCAGGTCGACTCGGTATGAAGGCTAGCTGGCTGGATGAATTTTGCGGCTGCGAGTTAGCTAAACAGTACAAACAACAATCGGTTTGTTCTTGTCTGGTAAGTGTTGCGTGTCAACTGAAAAGTTTTTTTGTTTGTCTATTGGTGTTCTTAAATACGTCTAAGAGAGCTTATTATGTTGATGTTGACTGTGACAATTTAGTATGGTGAATACTAATGAGCTAACAACAGAAATACGGACAGCGAATTAGATGCTAACGTTAGCAGCTACATTAACGTTACCGTTAACGGGAGGCTGTTAGTCGTTGAAGTGAAGATTAGCACACAGCTCCCGTAACAGTCGATGCATGATATACTTGGTTTTATTAGTTGTTGCTGTTTTCAAATATCTCAATCTTAATGTATGCCATCTCAACATGGAGTAACCATTGACAGTACATGGGGATTAATAACACTAGACAGTCAGTACAGTATATGATGTGATAAAGCAACGCAAGTTAACGTAATGTGAAGCATGGACCTCATCAACCAGTCATGTTAATGTAACTACTAGCCAGTTTGCCAGCGTTGCATTTTTTCTAACGTTAACGACCGACACCTCTGTTAGAGCTACTTCTGTGATGGTAGGTCGGTAGCATAGACTGTAAAAAAATAGATCGGTAGTTGTAGACCGCATAAGTGAATGATCGATAAATGAAACGCCTGCATTAAACACTACGCCAAGAACCAGTCACTTCCCAGGGATATCGGTGAACATTTGAGAAAGACCTTAGTTTGTCATCTAACGTCCATGATCAGTCATACTGATAACGTTATTTTTCAAGCTGACGAAGTTAATAACATTCACACCGCGATATATTTAAATGTGTAGTTAACATTAGGTAGGCTGTAAAGTTTATTGCACACACATATTTAATTAATTGGTATTACTAGTGGTGTTGAGTGCCTGATTAGATGCTTTGTAATGTTGTAAAATTGTCTGACTAACTTTATTGTAACTTTCCTTTTTGCAGATAAGATATGGGTGATGGCTGAATGTACTGGAGGTGGCGGCAAGGTGGTCTCCATGATCTACATTAGTCTGCAAGCAAGGGAATGCCTACGTGAAGTGGTTTGGCTGGAGTGGTCTGAGGTGGCATGTCCTCCCCCTTTCTCCAAGTCCCCTGACATCCATCTCCCTGACATCATCACCCACCGTCACTGGATCAACATGAAGCCCCTTATACATGGGACATGGCACAGCACCACTACGTTCTGAAAACACATGACTTTCAATAACTTGCGTGGCACCAAGAAAAGTCTGCCGCTGCTCTGAACCTTCTGTTAATGTGACATCATTCATACTAGAGTCTGTACACATCCCTTTGTTTCTATTTTCTTTACTGATGTCACCCAAACTTCAACTTTCTGTATGCTCCTGAACTCACACAAATTGTAAATTGCAATGCGCCATTTAACCAGTGGTGTAGTCTAGTTAGTTAGTTGTAGTGGTGGGTATACTGTGAGCAACCCCAAATGTTATTAAATACGTATCCTTGCCTATTTTAAATGGGTATACTGAGATGATGCTCTTTAAATGGGTTTACTGTGTAGTCCTGTGCATCACGTAGACTATACCATACCACGGTCATTTAACTGCCTTGGTATTTAAGTCAGAGGCCATTGCTTAGTATTTAACTGTAGCCTACACAAAGATGTAGACGTTACTAAAATAATAATTATTTGTTGATACTAAATCAATATTGAAGGTTTTTTTTATTTCTTTTGTGTGATATATCATTCAGAATGCTGTAACATGACTGGTCTTCAATCAGCCAAAGAGGACACATCGTAACTCCTCTCCTAGTTACTCTCCATTGGCTCCCTACAGTAGCCAGAATTAAATTTAAATCTCTCACTTTGGCCTATAGGACACTGACTGGATCTGCGCCTTGTTATTTTAATTCAATGATCAAGATATACATCCATTTTCATTATAGGCTGTTGATTAATTTGACATTTTTTATTATTGATATTCTCTTTAATGTAGTCTTACCATGTTTTTGATATTATTGATTGAATGGGCATTATTATTTATTATTGCTTTCCCCCCTCATTGGTTATTTCATTAGGCTATTGATTGATCCCTGTTTTAAGTATTATATTGTTTTGTATTTGTTAAGGGTAACCATAACCATCATCATCATAATGTGGTATTTTCTTATGCACTTGAAACAAAGAATAAAAATGTTTCTTTAAACGTAGTACCACTTTAAACACATCACACACTGAACAGCAAAGTAGCTTCCTGATTATGTGTAAAATGTTTACAGAGTATTCTGATGTAGTAGGTCCATGTTCTCATATTTTTACAGCCGACATGAAGGCTGCAGTATTACATTTTTGATTTATAATGGAGCACCCTCTCTGGTGAAAGACTAGCAAGCCTGTGGTAGAGGCATACGATTACAGACATATTGAGAGAGCCTATCAATGAGTTGTCACAGTTTTCAATTTAGGCGTTATTATTTTGAAATGGGGTGCGCCTATGGGAGGATTTACACATCACTGGGAATACCTGATCAAATCATATCAATGCAAAATGCTTCTCCAGCAGTGCAATCGCAGGTAACAACGATACCTTAACTCAGCATTTTCAGATACCGCTGTTATGAGCATACTAAGCAAATTGTCCATTTGTAACTTTGAATCCTACCTCACGTTAAGCTATGGTCCAATAATGTGTTCACTAAAACACAAGTAAAGTTATTTGTCGGGCTGATTCATAAATGGGCATACCGAGGTTGTCGATCTAGCAGGCTAGGTGGCGTTTATTGCCATTCGCAAAACTAAGCAAGAGTTAACGTTAATGAAACATCGCCTTCTCCAGTGACAAAGTGTATTCAAATGAAGTTGCAACGATGATGGCGGCAATCTCTGGTTACGTTAAACCATTTGAAACAAGTAGGACTGTAAATTATGGGGACTATGGCTAACGTCACTTCGGATCAATATAGCAGAGCCCTTTTACTTTACCCATCAACTGGCTAATGCTAGCATGATGTAGCATGCTATGAGCTAATATACTTAGCATCTACGAAAGAACAGCACATATCTTTTTTCACAAAGAATCTGTAACAACTAACAACGATGTCTCTTACAAACAACTACACAATGTATGACTATCAATATGTATTTAGTCAGACTGTGATAAGATATAGCCTAATGATAATGACAGCAACACTTATTTAGGTTAGATTATGTGTCGAAAATCAGGTGTCGTTAAAATAAGTGGCGATGGCGTGGTAGTGTCTGCAGCCTAGACGGTAAAACATAATGGACAAAGCGTCGTGTCTGCAGCCAGCCAGCTGTCAATCATAGGTGTAAACACGCCCTTTTTAGATTTGTTAATATAACATTAAAAAAAATAATTTCAGCGAGAAAAGAAAAAATGTGTGTATTGAAGCATCTTGAAAACTATTTTTTCGAATAAAAAGTTGAGACAAAAATAGTTTTAGGTGAGAAAAGTGACACGGAAAGTTGGCTACTTGGCCATTGAAATACATGGGGATGGGCGGAGTTACACATTGTACTGCAGCCAGCCACCAGGGGGCTCTGGACTAACGCTCGCATCACTCTTAACAGACGGCACACTGTCCAGTTCTATATACAGTCTATGGTTAATTCAGCAAATTAGGAAACCTCAGCGCTATAATGTATTTTAACTTACCTCGTGAAGTTATAATAATGAAGTCTCAAACTACGGACTAACGCTACAGGAGGTGGATAGCCTACTCCCAGATGACAAGTAAGGTAGTCTGAACCAAAGACTGCAGCGCTGCCAGCTGAATTTACACTGCCTGCCACGCAGCTGCGCGCAATCAGGAATTATTAACCCTGCCTGAACTCAGAGACCACTGCAGATTTTTCTGATGTCATCCTACAATTGCCGAGTGACATTCAAATTCAAATTTGCAGTGATGTTTTATCCTAGACAAAATAATCCCACAATTTTCTAGCAGGTGGATTTTGTTTATCTTTAAACATACTGTATACATTCGTCTGGTCAGTATTGACTTACCTCTAGCTGCAACTGTTGCTGCCTCATTTGGGCCATAACAATGTTGTTCTTCTCAATCTTTCGATCCAGTTGACTCAACATACCCCTCATCTCAGTCTAGGAATGAACAGAGAAATGCAACATCATATACACTTATTTACCTTGTTATTCATGGTGTGTGGCCTTATCAGCCTTACACAAATGGAATATGCATTAGTTGCAAACATGCTTATGTAGCTTAGATGTTTCAACAGAGACACTTCAATTGTGTGTGCTTGAATTTGAAGTGAGTGAAATTATGTAAATATAGAAACATTTTGCCATGTTCTCAACAGAGACACTTCAATTGTGTGTGCTTGAATTTGAAGTGAGTGAAATTATGTAAATATAGAAACATTTTGCCATGTTCATGTGAAATCCAAGGTGTTGTACCACACCAGTTCTAGTTATATGAAGCTTGATGCTTGAAAGTTGCAAGTATCATCATTTCACTTGAGAAGGGCCCTACAGTAGACTATACTTCACTTGGCTTTTAGGCTACTGCATCCTTAAACTCAAAATAGAAGATTCGCCTTGTATTTTCTATTTTATTTTAATTAACCATAAGCGACAGACCTCTTTCTGTGTCCGTCTGTCCTGTGGGGTGGTGTAGTCGCAACCTCGATGCACCTGCTGCAGGCAGCTGCTGCAGATGCTGCACTCATGTTTCTTGCAGTAGAACTCCATGATCTTGCAATGGTCCTGGCAAATCCGCTCCTGCAGGTCTCCTAAAGGATCGGTCAGTTGGTGCGCGCGGAAAATAGGATTTTCCTCGTGCGGCTTCACATGTTCTATACAGAACGAGGCCATGCATGTAAGGCAGGTTTTAAATGCTTTCACTTCCATGCATGTGTCACATTTGGTAACTTGTGGTTCTTTCATCGTGACTAGTGTTTCCATGGACCCCGATGACGAGGACTTCATTTTGAAGGTGTTAGCAACAGTGCTTAGGACTGTGTTTTTCTTTAGCTCGGGCTTGCTAGGGTAGTGGTGCCTGCACTGAGGGCAGAATAGGAGGAAACTTTCTTTCCAGGTCTCATCCAAACAGCCTTGACAGAAGTTATGACCACAGGGGAGAGTGACGGGGTTTTCAAAAGTACACAAGCAGATACTGCATGTGAGCTCTTCCTCCAGGCTGAGCAGAGACGGCATATCGTCAGCCATTGTTGTGCGCGTGCTGTCTTCAGTGCGTGCGTGCGTCTGAACGTAAAGACAGAAACGAAACTTAACTCAAAAACGAAACTTAACTGAACGATAAGATATTAGCTACGGAAGTGACAGAGTTATAGCTTTGATTATATGGAGAAAAACATTAACAAAATAGATATACATAACAAAATTCCAACACGACTGAAATAATAGCCCAAGTAACCTCCCTTAAATTCTAAATAACGAATATCAAACTAACGTTAACGTTATCCCAAACGGAATCATTCACGTCAAGCTAGAAGCTAAATATTGAATTGCCCACAACATCAGGCTTCTACTTGTTAATTCAGCAAATTAGGAAACATCAGCGCCATTATGTATTTTAACTTACCTCGTGAAGTTATAATAATGAAATCTCAAACTACGGACTAACGCTACAGGAGGTGGATAGCCTACTCCCAGATGACAAGTAAGGTAGTCTGAACCAAAGATTCTGCAGCGCTGCTAGCTGAATTTACACTGCCTGCCACGCAGCTGCGCGCAATCAGGAATTATTAACCCTGCCTGAACTCAGGGCGCGTGCTTGATTTGGATACAGAGCGCCACGGAGTGTAATAGATACACAATGTTGAGCAACCAGAGTTGAACAGTTCATACACAGGGATAATTCAACGTGTTTTACATGAACAAAACCCAAGAATACTAGATAATAGTAAATAAAAGCGTATTAGGGCAATAGTTGTAGGATGGATTTCAGCTTTTCTGGCGTTTGAATGAATCTTATTCTGCCAATAAGTGAATTAGCCTGAAAAAGGGCCACGTGAGGAATATAGCCAATCATCACATCATGATAATATCAGATCTCTAGAGCTGACATACTCACTATATAGAACCTGATGAACTGAAGGTAGGTTACTCAAGGTTGTGGGGTCAAATGTCAAGATTGCATGGGTCATGACTCATGCGCAAAAATGCAGTGTTTGCATATCTCCCAAGCAATTTGAAGGATCTTCTATAGTTTTGTCCTCTCTTAGGGGTTTCAGAGGACTGAACTGGGCTCTCCCGCCTGTATGTTCCGGGTCTTAAGCCCATCAGTTTATTCTGAAACAGAATGAAGACTGCTCCTCTTTATTACCTTCTGTTGGCTTAGTTCCCATCACCGTCCCCACTATTACGGCCACAATAATTCCAGCATGGGTGAGCCATTCAGTACACTCTCAGAGGTGAAACAGACACATCCACAGACTTTAATATGGACCATTAGATGTGACAGTCTAGTTTATTAAATGTAGTGGTGCTCACTCATTGCTGTCCCTGTTGTACCTTGGGCTGTTTTCCCTCTCTCAGTGGGTGGGTGACACAAGCACTCAAATCATGTCACCTTCACCGCCCACAACATCTTCTCCAAAATCATATCAGCCACCATCTATTCACGACATACCCTCAGTGCCCTTGGCTTCTCAAACAGAGAGAAAAAGAGAATTGGGATGGCTTATCGGGTTAGTTTAGTCATTGAAACTAAATGGTTATACTTCTCCCCTTCAGTATATGCAGGGTTCGTACGGGTGCTTGAAATCCTTGAAAATGCTTGAATTTTAATGTTGCGTTTTCAAGTTTTGAAAAGTGCTTGCATTTTGGATAAAGTGCTTGAAAATACTTAAAATTGTAAGTGTATTTCTTTTGACACAAATAGCTATCTGACAGAATAGTTAGCTTATTAGATACAGAACGTCGGAGAGTTTAAAATTAAAACTTCTCCGCCATGGTCCTCGGTTGCGCACCGATCTGCGTAGGCTATGTGACTGATCTGTAAAGGTGTTTGAGTCGTGACTCACTCGGATCTTTTACCCGTGTCTTTAAATTAACCCATGAGTCGCGAGTCTCTAGTATCATTAACTCGGATCAGTTGAGTCCTACTACAATTCAATCTAAAACAATAAACAGCGCCACACACAAACCTCTTGCTACATTAGCTAGCCTCTTAGCCCTAGCCATCATAGATGCCAAAAATGTAACAATTTCGTAGGCAACCACAACTCCACAAATCAACTCAAGCAACTGAGTGAGCAGGCAGTCCGAGATAACTGGTTAACTTCCCGCAGAGCCGGAAACATTGCAGACTCGCAGACCATGGGACTCAGATTGGAGCGGCTGAGTAGCAATCCGGGTTAGTCGGATCAGCCGGCCGGTTAGGCTACGTTGAGTACGAGTCAGTCGAATCAGCCGGCTACGTTGTCATGAGTGGATCTGCGAGAGCGAGTAGGCTAGCTCCTCCTTGAGGTGAAAAGCAATTCCACAACAAACGCCATTCTTTCACTTCTGAAATAACATTCAATGTTCTGCATGTAGCCTAGACATAATTAGATTTGGTGTATAGATGTAGCATATTAAAATGCAATTAGGTCGTGCAGACAGTCCGAACTGCACGCTCATGGAGCTGCTTGAGTATCTACCCGGGTCAGTTGAATCAGCCGGGCAGGCCGGTTACGTTGTTATGAGTGCGAGTCAGCCGAATCAGCCGGCTACGTTGTCATATATGTACTATAAAATGCAATTAGGTCGCAAAGACAGTCCGAAACATTGCAAGCTCTGTATGGAGTTGCTTGAGTAGGCTAGCCTACCTGAGTCAGTCGGATCAGCGGGGCGGGCCGGTTACGTTATGTTGTTATGAGTGCGAGTCAGCCGAATCAGCCGGCTACGTTGTCATGAGTGGACCTTTAGAGGAGCGAGTAACTCCTCGTCAAGGTGAAAAGCAAATCCACAACAAAAGCCATGCTTTCACTTCTGAAATAACATATGTTCTGCACGCATAGCCTACTTTAAAATGCAATTAGGTCGCGAAGACAGTCCGAAACATTGCAAGCTCTGTATAGAGAGTAGGCTAGCCTACCTGGGTCAGTCGGATCAGCCAGGCGGTCCGGTTACGTTGTTGTTATGAGTGCGAGTCAGCCGAATCAGCCGGCTACGTTGTCATGAGTGGATCTTTAGAGGAGCGAGTAAATCCTCGTCAAGGTTAAAAGAAAATCCACAACAAAAGCCATGCTTTCACTTCTGAAATAACATATATTCTGCACGCATAGCCTACTTTAAAATGCAATTAGGTCGCGAAGACAGTCTGAAACATTGCAAGCTCTGTATGGAGTTGCTTGAGTAGGCTAGCCTACCTGGGTCATTTGGATCAGCCGGGCGGACCGGTTACGTTATGTTGTTATGAGTGCGAGTCAGTCGAATCAGCCGGCTACATTGTCATGAGTGGATCTGTAGACGAGCGAGTAGCCTAATTTCTACTCGTGTCAAGGTGATAATAATGATAGGCCTAATGAGAATAGTAGTAGTAGTAGTAGTAGTAATAATAATAATAATAATAACAATAATAATAATGAATTCACTGCAGGGCATTTCTACGTTCCTGTTTTTATGTTTGTGAAAGTCAATTGCTTAGGCTAGGTTAAGACAATAAATAAACAGTCTGGCTCAAACTGCTTTCTTTCCCGTGAGTGGGTGGAGGTTTTGATGCTATTATATTAGGCTATTTTATATTATATTATATTATATTATATTATATTATATTATATTAGGCTACCTAACAGTATAGCTATGATTACTAATAATATTAGTTGCCTAGTATTAGCAGCCTATTAGAATAGATTCCTAGTAGCCTACTATTAGTATATAGTAGTGGTAATAAACATTGTAGCAGAGTAGCATTAGACCTAGGCAAACTTTTCTAATGTTAACAAAACAACAACAAATAATTCATTATTATAATATAGGCTACCCTCTCTGTCAATAAGATCAAAGTTTCTGAACATGAGCACCAAAAAGATGAACAATGTTTGGATGCACTTTGACCAGGAGAGCAAAACTCTAAAGGCTAAATGCAAGTACTGCAAACTGCTTGAACGTAGGACTGAATTTCTTTGCGATTTAGCAATACTGACTCAAGTGACTCATTCAACCCGGATCAGTTTAGTGAGTGACTCAGAATAACCCGGATCCTTAAAAGGAATCGAGTTTGACAGGCCTACTGATCTGCCAGTCTGTTTTCATGCGTGACAACGCCCCCCTGCACACAGTCGGAGATGACCATCAACATGAAGTGAGGTTGGCGTTTCAATGAGCGTTGGTTAGAAAACAGCTATTTCGGACTGCTGAACAGAAATCATGTAGGTGCATTGCTAGCTAGGTCGCCATTAAAGCTAACATATTATTGAATAGGCTACTTAGCTCCAATCATTGGAAGACAAGGAAAAAGTTAGGTTGAAGAGGGAGACGAAACTTTATAGCATGTGAATGCAAAACCGCACCAGTCATGTCTATGGCCGTATCTACCATAGAGGTCACCTTTCTTTCTTCAAATTTCGTTTTATTCATTAACTAAAAATAGCCTACAAGACAATTATCCTTGCATCAACGCAGCGTCACGCAACTCGTAGTTGTAGATATACCTCTGACATGTCAAAACGAAAGTAGAGTTGACTGCTATCGCGGAGCTATGTCCTAACTAACGACGCAACACAGTGTCTCACGCAGCTCAAATAAACTTCAATACCCACAAAACCATTGTCCAAAATAAATAATCGTCCGACCTGAACAAAGGCTGACTTCAAGGCCTACTCAAAATGTTATGCTGAAATTCAGTGGAGTTGCAGCTAGCTAACCTGCACTGATAGTAGCCTGGATAGTAGATAATAGTAGATATTTATACGGATTATCTAAGCATGATATTGATTATCGGTCAGTTATTTACACAGGAGACGGGAGAAGGGAAATCAGGCAGAAAGGTGGAAATGAGGAGAAAGAGTTAGGAGAAGGGAGGGAAATAATAGGCAAAGGGCCCTCACAAGTGAGTGAGAGACAATATGTGACACTCACTGTGTCAGAAGGTACAAGCTCCGCAGCCTATGACCCTGCAATGTATAAATGCAACATTCACTACTCTAATGAGGAGAAGCAGAGCATTCTTAAATAAAGATGGAGCAGAGATCAGTATAAATATCCTCAAAACCAATTGGAGAAAATGCTCTTGAAATATACAGGTGCATCTAAAAAAGTGGAATATTGTAGCCTGGGTGTTCCCATGCTGCCTTGCGCGCGATTTGATTCACGCTGCTAAGGCAGCCTGGAGACCATGGAGCAAATTTTCGCCTGAGATAGGGAACCAATCACAGAACAGGGGGGAAAGCAAGACGATGATGAGCAATGCACAGACGCATTTGATAGACATCCGCATATATAGGCTACTTTGCTCTTTTATAAATGTACCATATGCCTAATAGGCTGTATTTCTAAGTGTGATTTATGCTATAATGTATAAATTATATTTATGTAAATGTATCTATTAGTTTCTGCAATATTCACCATAAGTCATAATTTAAGGGGTTATTTTTTAAAAATTTTTCTTCCTTGGGGGCATGCCCCCCGACCCCCATAGTATTTCGCGGGGGACAACATTTCTATCAACACCCATGACCTCGGTATTTGAATCCTGGCTTGGTCATGTCAAACTTCAGCTCAGTTTTGTGGTTTAATGCTTATAGGCCCTACAAGTGGAAAGACATTAAAACACCATGCATATGTGCATATCGTGCCTTTTGGCAAGAAGTTAAATTTATCCAATTATATGACAACTCAGTCATCTTTACGTCACCCAATGTCACATCTCCGCATTGCTAGCCTACTGGTTGGTAGCTCATGATAACAAATGTAGGCCTGTCTGCATGCTGTTGTAGGCAAGAAAGAGACATAATCAGTCTTGACTGTCATGAAAGAGCAGCCTTAACATTAGTTTGAGTTCATATATTCAGCAAAGAATAGTTATTTGTTGAGTGATTATTTTCTTTTCTTATTTTATTTATTTTTTTAATGTTTTTGTTTTTTTTTTGGTATATTGACTCAGCCAGTTAGATAGCAAGCAAAGTCTACTTCCAGACAGGTGACACATTTTTAAGTTTTCCTTTCATTTCTTTTCCTGCTATTAAGAAACACAATTTTGTCTGTTAAAACCATCTTTAAATGATAAAAAAGTGAAAATCATTTTGAGTTAGTATATTCGTATAATGTCATTTGCCACCGCTGTAAAGTGCTGGAAAAGCTTGAAAATTGACCTGGAAAGTGCTTGAAAAGTGCTTGAATTTGATCTTGGAATAGGTGTACGAACCCTGTGATAAGGTCACCACCAGGGTACTTCCCCATCAGTTAGGAGACTCATGCACTCATGCTTTTCACTGGGTTAAAAGCACTCTGCAATAGTACTGTCTGATGATAAATCATCCTTCCCATTTTCTCAGTAGACGCAAATCAGATGTGTTGGTTGCATTTCCTATTAAAATAAGACATTCATCGAGAGAAGAATATAGGAGTTAGTAAATCATTAACATTAACAACAAAATTACAGTTCACAATGTCTAGACTCTGCTGGCTAATAAGTACTTGACAATATGATTTAGAATAGGACCCTGGTGTGGACACCTCTAATGATGATGTGTGTGTGTTTGCCATGCACATGCACGTGCACATGCAAACACTAGGTGGTGCTGTCTAGTAGCAAATAGTGGAAAGGGAGGAAATGGTAACATGCAAAGACCTATTATATCTCTAGCGTCAAGTCAAGTGTTGTGTGTACTATGTCCCTATAGAGTTCTGGTTTCTTCGTACTTTCCTTTAGCCATACACACATCTACATTTGCTTCTGCAAATGCAAATTCTAGCGTGTACTGCTTTGCCGTTACACAAGAGTGCTCTTCTGTCCGTGGCCACAGGACATTCTCATGTGAAGGCTCTGTTAAAAAATTCACCAGGTTTGAAACGTAAACCAGAGACTGCCCCTGGGGAGGTAGTAGTGCACCTTCTACAGTTTCATTCTCATGCAGATACCAATTCTGATTTTGTATAGAGACCTGAATTCATTTGTATGAAACTCTTAATACAGTATCCACCAGTGTGCAGTAGGCCTAAGTGTTTGGTTTTTGAAGTGTGGCAAAATGTGATGGTGTAAATGAAGTTCATTTAGGTAACATTTTGGTTAATTTATGAAATATTTGCCACATATTGCAGAGCTTGTTGCATAATGTAAGAGGACAAATTGACATGGCAGCATGACAAGAAAGACCTAGTAAAGTTCCATTAGCATTTTCTGCTTAGCTTAGCATTAAGGCCCCGACAGGATATATTGTCATGCCAGAAAATAAATGCATATAGGCTATCAAGATCGGGTCCTGTTTCTAAGAAGTAAAGTAGCTCTGTAGCTGCTTGTGTGGGGCTGATACTGTTGTTATCGCGTCTTTGGCCCAAGGCCAACCTGCACCCCTGATGTATTATTGATCGCCTCCACTCACCTGACTAAGCCTGCACTTCAGCACAGAGAGAAATTGGTCTCAAGGATGTGTGGAGGGGGCACCTCAGCACAGGCCCTCTCTACAGAAAGACCAGGCTCACAGAAGTGTGGAGGGGTTCTGCCTACTGGACTGGGCTGTGAGGATACTATGACTCTGTTTTTCGGTGTGTAGGGTCTGTGTTTGGGAGGAGGAGGAGTGTGGTGTTGGGCAATTCGGCATTTTGAGATATTTCTGAAGCTCCATCTGGCCCACAGGAGGTGACAGATCCCGTGTGCTGGGCGCCGTGGGAGGAGAGGTGAGAAGCAGCTCGTTACAGGCACATGGAGAGAGAGGAAATTAACATTCTCTCTTTCGCACACACACACACACACACACACACACACACACTAATTCCAGAGAAACACTATGATGCTTGGTAGTAAGATAAATGTGGTTGGTGTGCGTGTGTGTGTATGGCGGGACCAGGCTATTCCAAGGAATGCCATGAGAGAGTTGGCAGATGGAGAACATGAGTACAGCTTACAGAGTGAAGTGGGGAGGTTGAGAGTCTGTGGAGATTTGTGGACGGCCTAGTTCAGCCACTCACAGAGGGAGAAAGAGAGAGAGATAACGAGTGGGAGAGATGGATAAAGATTCAAGACAACAATAAGGATAATAGTAATACTACATTGAGGATGTGTGCACTGGATTCACTTATAGAAATTAATGTATTAATTACCAATTGTATTTATCAATTATATCAGATCCAATAATAATTCTGAGCTAATCACCCTTAATATACTTCTTTGTCACCATAAATCTAGTCCTAACTGACAAAGTCTTTGCATCCTTGTCAAGGTATAATTTGATCTTGATGAATATTTGTAGCCTAAGGTTGAGGTTGCTTGTCTCGTCTGCTATTTCTCTCCCTTTTGTGTATTTCTGTGTGTTTTATGGACAGCAAATACAATTGACTTACCATGGAGGAACTCAGATGAATTTCCCCTTTACTTAGTTTCTGCAGCCATTCAAAACTAGGTCACTGCCACACTTGCAGAATCAAGCTGAATTGTGTGCAGTTGTACTAAAGCTGTGGCGAATTGTAGGGAATTGGTGCTGAATCAGAAGCGTCATATTCTAAATCTGTCCATGAAAGTTTCATATCCAAGGTTTTGATTCATATAATCAACCATGAGCCAGTTTGTCTTCTTAGAGAGTGTCCCACCAATCCCCAGATGAAAGTTTTGAGACTGAGGATCACATCTTGGCCTTACTCCCCTCACAGCCATTTTGGTTTTCTTACTGAAGCCAGACCTGTGGGACTCTACCTCCACTCTTCTCCACACCACCCCACCTTACTCCACCCCGGTGATGCCCAGGTGGTCACCCTCCTTCTGAGGACACTCCTCACCAGAGTTCAGTTTGAAATGAGCTAGTCAAATGCAGCCTGTGTAAAAGATAGAGCCAGGCTCATTTACTTCATGAGGTTGATATAGCCTGCAACATGCTGATTTGTTTGTGGATACCTCTGTGGACTGTGTTTTGGATCCCATTAAAACACAAAAACAAAACACTTTGAACTTTTGACTGAAGCTTTGATGTGAAGTCACACAGTATTGGTAAGCAAACTTTCTTGTGTAGTGTCACCAACATGCTAACAAGCCTAGCAGAACCCATACTAATTGTTTGCTTCAGTGCTCTTTCCTTGTTTTCTGCCTTGTTTTTAACTTTTGTAGTAGTCTTTGCCATACTCTTATTTGAAATGTTTCAACCATGTGACCAAAGAGGAAAGCTCTTTCTCTGTCAGCTGTGAGTATCAAAACCTAGCCTCTTCAGATTACCACTTCATGTCTTCAGGGAGAAACAGTCAGCAGCCTAGGCTGAGGAATGACTTTGCTAGAACTTGATGCGATGATGAAAGTCCGTTGGATGTGTGGGCATGAGATCTATGACTGTGAACCACGTCTTTTTCCTTTCAAAAGATGATACCAGAGAAGAGGAGGCATCAACAGCTGAATAATTTATTACAAAAAAAAACGTACATTTCATTTGCCTTATCTCAGTTGTTCAAAACAGAGTGTAAAGCAGTAACGAGACCCATGCAGCTATGCTGAGTCAAGGTCAGTGACTTTGGTTGGTTTTGCGCTGGTCATAATGACTGAAGGTCAGTGGAACTGTTTGGTTGGTTTTGCGCTGGTTATAATTACTGAAGGTCAGTGAACTGTTTGGTTGGTTTTGCGCTGGTCATAATGACTGAAGACAGGTGATCCCTACTGCTGTACATCCTGCGAGGACACTTGTAAACTTGGCTGATTGTCTTTGGCATTGTTAACTCAACAGTGCCCATTCTCCACTAACACAGGGTCAGAGGAGCCGCTAACCGGATTAGGGAGGGTTCTGTGAAGGCAGGTCTCTGTGTGAGGGGAGGCTAAATGGCTCTCATCGTTTCTGTCTGTGTCCATCTCTCTCACTACTTCCCCCTCTGGCTCCATGTTAACGAGGTTAATTGGATCGCACGGTGGCCTTTAAGGGCTAGGCTCTCAGAGGGCCTGTTCCACAACACCAGGAGAAGTTCTTTTGTGGACTTTATTCCTGTGCATCCATGGGCCCTGATGCTCAGTTTAGTGCATGGTGGGGGTTTCATCAATTAGTCAACTAGTCGAATATTCAAATCACTAGTCAGCACTGTAGGCAGCAGTTAACTAGTCGTGGATAAAAACGGCTAAAGGCTTTACAGGCTAGACATTTCCATGGAAGTATAGCTAGTACTAGCAGTAAAGTTAGCATCAGCACTATACTGGGACATAACGAGTTGACAACTATTATGAAAAAAGTAGTCCGTGTGTGTGTGTGTGTGTGTTTAGGGTGAGGGTGTTTTGTTGATGTACTCTCTGCTTCTGTCTATCAGGTTACACAGGTGAGGAACTGTGTGCTGATTCCCTTTGCTGCTCTGCAGTGTTCAGTGTTCACAAACTGCCAGCTTGACCTGACCTGTCCAGTCCACTCAGCCTGCTGCCATAATAAAGGGCTCAAGATGGGAACTGACATTAGGCTTGGCAAAAATAATCGCATTTGTATCGGATCTAACCTCACAGGAAATCCTATGTGTGATTCATCAGTCCCTCTTCTTAATTATGACGTTTTACGCAGTTTTGTCATACTGCACTACTGTTTTGTCATACTCTGATTTGTCATACTCAGTTTTGTCATACTGCACTACTGTTTTGTCATACTCTGTTTGTCATACTGACAAACTGCAGCTGTTGTCTGAAGTCCAGTCATTCTTTTATTCCTAGATGTCTTTCTTCCTGGTTTCCGGGCAGCGCTAGATGGACAGCAGAGGATAGAGGTCAGAGGTCAGTGTAGCATGTCAACATGCTGTCTCCATTCAGGTGTTGTCAGGGGCTCACTGTTTTTCCTGTAAATATTGACTGTAGGTCTCCACCTGCTACCCACTGTGTCTGCTGCCGTGTGTATGGAGGGCATGTTGGTCACTCTCTCACAGGACCAGTCCAAACTGAGAGAGAGAGAAAGATAAACAAACTCAACCTGCGGTTAAGTGCGTTCACATCTGACATTGACACAAACGGCTTGTATAAACTACAGTTGGGGTCCTGAAGTTGTGCGTACAATAGAGAGATAAGCTTTATCAGCTTATCAGCTGCCTTTGAGAGCAGCCTCTATGTGTCCTCGCAGCCTCTCTATGCGTTCTCGCAGCCTCTCTATGCATCCTCGCAGCCTCTCTATGCGTCCTCACAGCCTCTATGCGTCCTCGCAGCCTCTCTATGCATCCTGCTCACATCCTCCTCTAGGCTTCCTTGCAGTGCAGAAGTTACTTTAAATGAACAGCTATTGTTTCCATTTCTTTTGTTGAATATCTCATTGAAAGGCCCAACAAGGCTCTATGTAGTAATACATAGTCCATACAGAATGACCTTTAACAAATCCATTGCCGAGTATGGTTTGCATGGCTTGTGGTTGTGCATTTTGCTTACCTAAACTCACTTATCTTGATCTACAATGTATTTTTCAGCCATTAATGATTGATGTGATTTCACTATCACAGCTTTGGATTGGAGGACTCTCTTCAGTAGCGGGACATTTTCAAGAATCCACTGTTACCCTGATCCACTGTAGATGGAGTATAAATCATGTGTGATGGTTTGATTGGATTGATCCTAATGAAATATCACATGCTGGCTAACGGCGGAGACTGACCTGTAAAGTGTGTGGGTTTATTTTGGGTCTGCCTGATGATAAAAGAGAAACACTGAAACAGGAAGCTGGTTTGGCTGCAGCAGAAACACTGAGGGGAAGTTGGCGTTGGGTCTTGCCCTTTGCTGTCATTGTGCCGTGTGTGTTTTTAGGAACCACTGCTGCTGCTGACCACTCGCAGCCCAAAGGTGGTGGAGGGTGAGTTAGTTGACCCTAGATGCTGTAGGGGCATGTGGACTTAGCACACACACACACACATATGCACACACACATAAACAGACATGCACACACAGACATGCATACTTTGGTAAAGCATGTAAACATAAACAGAAGATAACATTAGGTAACAAAGTGCATGAAGTGTTTATCCCCTTAAAAGCATTATTTTGCCATAGCTGTTTGTTCATCAACATGGTCCATGTGAGGGTGCATGCATGGCGTTCATCTGTACCACCAGCATCAAACATGAACTCGGGAGGCCTCAGTGCAGCTGGACCAATAACCATTATGCAAAGGAGTGTGAGCAGCCTGTAGTGCATGCACACACAATTATGCACGCAGGCCAGCTCGTCATAGGTTTCATAATTCTTCCTGGAGGACCTACCATAGCTGTTGTATTCAGTGCTTGCTTCTATACGGTGTTGATTTAAGGAAATTCTTCTTGTCCGATCAGTTGGAAGATGCACTAAGCTTTTCCCTTTGCAGTCCACTGTTGTATGTGAAGCAGGTTTTTACTTTATAGTGTAGTCAGTGGGTCCATGCTTCGAACCAGGTCAAATCAGTGTCTACACAGTGATGGACAGACACATTTGAACTCGCACACATTATCTCCCTTTGAAGAGGTGCGCTGACCATGGAGCTCAGGGTCTGTTCATATCCGTGCAGTAGTTCTGGACATTAGTAGGCTGGATTTTCTGCAGTTTTAACTATGCTACCCTGTCTTTTTTGTAGTGATAAGTCTGAAATGCTTGTTGTTGCACTATTAGCTGTCTTGGGCCTGAGACAGCACTTTTTACATTGCCCCTGGGGTGGTTGGGTCTTCTCTCTCTCTCTCTCTCTTTATCTCTCTCTCTCTCTCTCTTTCTCTCTCTCTTCTCTCTCTCTCTCTACACTACTCTTTCCCACTTTTTTCATGCTCTTGTACCAAAATCGTATCTTGCTCTGCTGCCTGGATCACCCTTGTCTGTTTTTTTTATCTCCCTTATCATGCTCCATCTCTCCCTCTCCTCTTCTCTTGTCTCTCGTTCCCTCGCTCGCTGTATAGCTCGAGCAGTATAATTAGGGCACTGATTGTTCTGTGATGTGGAGGGTGAATGGAGGGAGCTGTCACATAGGCTCAGTTCTGGCCCACTGCCTCACTACACACACACACACACACACACAGAAAGATACTCCTCATGCAGAAACGTGCTTACTTAATTGCTAGCAGAGGGACGTAGTTAGTAGGGCCCCCGTGAAGTATCCGTGTGTGGGCAACACACACACACACACACACACACACACACACACACACACACAGCCTCCACTGTCCCCCTCCCACACTGGCCCTCTCCTCTGGGTCCTCCAGCCACCTCTCTGGACGATGTGGCCGGCAGACCTCCCAGTGGGCCCAAGATGGTTTGGTCAGCAATATTCATTCTGAAGTTACTCCCATAAGAGGAACACCATAGAATGACTCAAGCTTAAAAGCCACAGAAATGCGTATTCATTATGAGGGGTATTTTTCCTGTGGTCAGCTTGGTTTGAACACAGTTATCTTTCAATGGCTGGATTACGCTATGCTTCTAGTAATAATGGATTGAGATTGCAGTTAGATTTAAGATGGACTGCTCCCTAACTGTCATATCTCAGAAGTCTCATCAAGTGTTTACTAATGTGTCTTGGACATTATTGTCATTATCGTTGTTTTTTTCCACAGTGTGTTTTAAAATACTGCACCTTAGACTTGCAGATTTTCATCGTCTAAATGAACAAGACCCTATTTGTGTTCCTCTAAAATGGTGTAATAGCTTGTGGTGGTGATTACACTTCTGTGTGTGTGCATGTGTGCAGCCATCTTTCAAAATATGTCTGAACATGACACCATCATACTTCTCTTTATATGTGGTGAAATTGTTCACTTCTGCAAATGTCACGTCTTCTGTGTCTGTTATTCAAAAGGTGTTATTGGCACAAAGGAAGTGGTCAAGATGCTGATAGAAAATAGGTGTAATGTAACTTCCTAAAATTGACTGCCTTGCAAAGCAGCTGAGACAAAAGATTGTGTTTCTCTATCGACACAAATCTTCCCTCCCCCTATCCTGTCGGAAAAGGATTATTGAGTCCGTTTTCATGCCTGTTCTAGAGTACGGCAAAATCATTTATAGGAATGCCTCTATGTCTTCTCTCAAAATCCTAGACATTATATACCACTCAGCTATCAGGTTTGCCACAAGTGCTTCTTATAACACCCACCACTGCACGTTGTATGCCACAATTGGCTGGCCCTCGCTTACTGAGAGACGCTTTAAACACTGGATTCAGTTTATTTATAAAGCCATCATAGGTAAACTCCCGTCCTACATCTCCTTATTATTAAATTGCCACTCAAGTGCTTATCATCCCGCTCCAGCAGTTATTTCTTACTGACAGTTCCCAATGCTCGCACCGAGCTGGGTAAGTCAGCTTTCTGCTTTGATGCCCCCATGTCCTGGAACTTAATCCAACGCACCCTTAAACTCGAGTTATTAATACCTTTAGAGCAATTTAAGGCTTTGATCTCAAACCTCCCCACTCCAGTTTGTAACTGTTTTCTCTAAATTCTATCTTTACTAATTCTGGTTTTACCTTTTATTTATTTATTTATTTATTTATTTATTTATTTATTTTTATTGTCTTCCTTATAAAGTGTGTATAGGTATACGTGTGTTTGTATCCACATTTGCTATAGCTTGTGAATATGCTTGTGCTATAGCTTGTGGGTATGTATGCAGGTTTGTGTGTGTGTCTGTGTTGACATGATATGTGTGATGTAAGAATGTATATCTATGCATATTCTAGTTTTATTGTTATTATTGGTCAGACTACCCACAGCCTCCACTGGCTCATGCATAACCCTTGTTGTATCTCTGCTGCATTGAAAAAGAGGGTTGCCCTCAATGTAATACCGAGAATGTTAAATAAAGGAGTCAGCTCAGTCTGTTTTTGCTATTCAGGACATGAGACCCCCCCGCCACACACACACATACACTGACACACACTCTGACACACACACACACACACACACACACACACACACTATGGCTATCTGCCATCATGTGGCGGCGAGTATGGTGAAGATGGTGGGGCTAGATCATTTTGTCTGTGGAGTAGGCACTTAACTCCAAACTTGCAGAAATCTAGTCCAAACCAAAATGTGAATATTTCAGACGGATCGGTTTGCTCTGGCACCAAACGATCTTCCAGTTGTGGAGCAGCAGCAGCCGCAGCAGCAGTCTATTGATGCGCTGCGGCCCATTCTGCTGGCCAGAGGGATTGTCTCTTGTGTTATGTTCCGCTGCCTGTGTAAGGCCCAACAAAGGCTGAATAATGTGCTCCAGTAATCAATACGATCCCATAGTCTCGCATGGTGGTGTCCTCAGGGTTGATACAGACCCAGAAACCTCTTTTCTTTATAGGCTAATCATTATTGGGACGTATTGCTAGGCAGAGCACTATCGCACGGGGGATTTGCTTTCTCGACCATGTGAAAGAATGCCGTCATCTTCAGAGACGGGTGGAAAATAAGTGTGAAGCGGCAACAAAAGAGTGGAGGGAGGCCAGACAGCAGCTAGTCCCCAGAGGGACAGAGCTCTGCGAACACACAATAAAAACGACGAGTCCAACCATCTTTTCCTGCAGTAATGGACAGCCTCGTATCACCGCCACCGCCTGCGCCTCTGTGGCCTGCGGGCCTGGTCATGGCTGGCTAGATGTGAATAGGGGTCAGATATGAGCAGCGAGGCGCTGAGATAATACAGCTGGCATGATTTACTATTGGGGGGGGCGGCACTCACACCTGAATGGGCTAAGACTTCATGCATTTTTCATGGTGGCCCACCCACCAATAATCTATTCTGTCTATCCACAGATAATGCTACTCGCTCAAGGACTTTGGGAGGGTGTGCATGGAAGAGACATGCAGGCTCTGCTCTGTCTGAGGACATTATGGAGGGGACTGAAAAGGACAGGAGGGGTTAGTTTGTCAGTAGAGCTCTACGACTCTCAGCTGTCTTTGAAAGGGAAGAGCAGTATGTATACAGACACATACACGCCAGGCCATAAACCTCCAGCAAAGGTGTAGACCCTTGAGCTAGCTTGTTTGGTAGTTACGCTTTTAAGAGGCATTTTGGACCCATGTCTTGTTCTCTGAGCCCCCAACCCCCACGTTCATTTCCCAACCCCCGAACTCCTTTGTGTCTGTGTTTGTCTGACCGGGCAGTTTGAATGGGTCTCTGTGTCCGATTGCTCTTAGGTCTGGCCCTCGTTCACTCTCCTGACTCGTTTTCTTTTTCAGTCGGCCTTTGCCACAGGGGCTTTCCAGACTGTGTGGAAATGGATGATGGTTGGTTGTCCACATATCTGATTTCACATTGCCAACTGTCTTGGGGTGAGATTGCTAAAAACAAGTGTGGCTTATTGTGTGAAACCATCAGTGGTGGGGTTTTAAAAACAAAGTGGCCATTTGTCTAAGCATATTAGGTATTTGTGAGGATTCTGTGGGTGTGGGAGGAGCGTTCCAGGATTTCAAAAGCTAGGTTGATGTGTCGTGTCATGCATCATGCAAGAGATTTCTAGTGTACCGTGACTGTATGCCAGTCGAGCAAATTGCCTCATTCTCAAGGTAGGAGAATTGGCAGCCCTGGTATTTGATCAGGAGCACTTTCAAAATGGCAACTTTGTCCTGTTGGTCATGTTAATGCCAATTGAACAAGCCAAACTCACTTTCTTTGTTGACTGAAGAAGACTAACTCATGTTTGTATATCAGTGGAGATATTGTCCGGGGCCAACACACCCAAGACTTTAAACTCCATTTTAACCCCCCATCAGCAGGGCAGTGCAGTAGCCGCAGCACGTTATGCCCGGTTCTGTCCGGTTCTTCCCAGACGCCTGTTTGTTGGAGCTCTGCGCTACACAAAGCCTTTTCCCTCAGCAGCAGCGTAGAGAGCAGAAAGGACCCGGTTCAATACACAGTCTATATCGCGTGTTTACACTGATCCCTGCAGAACTGGGGGAACAGAGGAATGATCCTCTTGAACTCAGTGCAGTAGAAGAGTGGAACTCAATGCAGTATTTAAGTGCCAGGGCAACATTTTGTGAGGAAAAAAGTTGTTTAATATATTCAGGGAATATTTTGTATTTGCCTGGACTGCAATTCCTTACAAGCATTGTTTCAGTCTCATACTGGAGGACAGGAACTTCACAGAAAAGTTTATGAAGTTTTATTAGTGTGTCTTAAAGGTCCAGATTGGCATATTCCCTGGGACTGAGTGTTTAAAACCAGTAATATTTTGTATAATTTCATGTGTGTGTGTGTGTGTGTTTTGTTAGAGGATGTATGTGTGTCTGCCTCTAACTCTTTAAGTAGGAGGTGATTGGGGGTGACGAGGCCGTTCTGCCCCCACCTGCCTGCTTGCCCTGTCTGTGGCAGCCTGTGTTTGGCAGGACAGGAGCAGAGCAGTCCCATCATTAGCATGCACAGGGCCCTGCAGGTCAGTGCTGTGCTGCCCGCGCAGTCTTGTAACGCTGCCTTACCCCACTTGCTCTTACTCTGCAGATACAGCCACCCGCCCACCCACTCTTCTGTGACTTCTGTGAGTCTTCCCTGCAGCAGTGCAAAAAAAAAAAAAAAAAAAAACTGAGGAGACAGTCTTTGAAGTCCCTTCCCTGGAGAAATCCAAGAGAAAGACTGAGCTTAGCTTTCTCTGAGCTTCCTCTAAGGTTTGTTTTTTTTCCTACCAATATTATTCCCAGAGGTTTAATGTCGTCTCTCAAAGTGTGTGTCTCTGGCCAGGAGCATGTCTGTGCAATCCTCTCCAGCAGAGCTCGCCTCTGAGAAGAGACACTTGTTATTAGGTAGGCTCCAGTTGTTGCTGGTTCTGTGCACCATATTGCTGCTCTCCAGAGTGCTCTATGAGACTACAGTATTCATGAGCGCCCTTCACCACTTTTGTAGTTCAACAACTCCGTGATCTGTCCCCGGGGATCGGCGCGCCTCAATAATTCATCATCTTGTAAACCAGGAAATAAACTCCTAACCCCATAGACGGCCTGACGCGGTCTATCCAGGCGAGGGATGTTCTGAGGGGCAGGTAGCGTGAAGAGAGTCCTCCCCCAAAAAGCCTCTTTGAGAGGGAAGGAGAAGGAGAAGGGGAGGGGGAGATGGGGGGTGGCAGCGGGGGGCACACAAGCCCTTTTACAAATTGCACACAGACAAAAACCCGGCGGCCATTGGTTGACCTGCAGCCAGAGCCTTTCAACGGCTTTGAGCGAGCGTCCTGGTGGGGTGCATTCCTTTCCAGATAATTAGCCTTCACTCAGGACCCCCACACACACACACACACACACACACACACACACACCACAGGGTCCAGTGGCTCCCCTGCTTTTTGCTCCTCCTTTTAGGAATCCTTAGTAACCCGCCAACAGACCTCACAGGTGTGCCGTTTGAAACTTGTGTAGTGCATCCTACTTAGAGGTGTGTGTGTGTGTGTGTGTGTGTGTGTGTGTGTATCTCTGTGTGTGTGTCTCTGTGTGTGTGTGTGTGTGTGTGTGTGTGTGTGCGCGCGCCCACGCACACACGTTTGTCTCCCCTTCAAGGGTTGATGAAACTTGAAAGAAGGACACAGTTTCAGCTGAACAGAACCAGAAAGAAAGAAGAGAGCTAAGGACCAGGGAAGGAGGGAGAGATAGAGAGAGAGAGAGAGCGAGAGGGATAGATAGAGAGAGAGAGAGAGAGAGAGCGAGAGGGATAGAGAGGTGCTTTGTTTGATCGTTAAAGCCTGAGAGGCCAGTGCTCGACTAGCCGGGGGTGTCCTTCTGTCTGCAAGCCGAGCGGCCAGAAGCACAACTGGGTCAGCAGTGGCAGCCGACAAACGCCAGGGCCGAGAGGATGGGACCGGACGGGACATGAGACACGGGACAGGATGTCCAGTCACCGCCCTGTGCCAGGGCCTGGCACACCTCTCCGTCTCCGCCCTCGGGATTAGCACATGCAGGGCAGGGCCATGTGCTGCCCATAGCCAAGTGACCGCCAGGGAAGTGGGATTACATATGAGAATGAGGAGAGGATGATGAGCATACAGAAATGAAGAAGTGTGTGTGTGTGTGTGTGTGTGTGTGGGGGGGGGGGGGGGGGGGGGGGGCTGGGGAGGTGGTCTTTATTTAGGCCCCAGATGCATGTTGGGATTAGGTTGGCAGAAGCATCTCCTGTTTACAGTGAACTAAAGGACAGCTCCATCTGGGACTCACACCAGGGGAAACAGGCCTGCAAAAACCTGTGTGTGTGTGTGTCTCTGTCGGTGTGTATGTGAAAGAGAGAGAGAGAGAGAGAGAGGGTGTGTGTGTGTGTGTCTGTCTGTTTGTGTTTGTTTGAGTGTGTGTGGGTGCGTGTGTGGTGAGTTCAGTTGCTGGTTACCTAATACACACACACCAGCATTACTGTTGGCAGACTAATGTTGTTTTGACATATTTTACAAGTGTATGGAAATCCAGGCCACTCCTCAGCGTTTCTTACTCACTCCCGCATTCACGCACGCACGCGGTGACTCATGTCCCATTGTAACGTGTCTGAAGGTCCCTAGCTCAGCGAAACCTTATCGCCTCACAAATGGCACAGATGTTGCAGCCAGCTAGCCTGAGCGATTTGTGTTTATCTGCGACTAGTCCAAACTCCCACCTCTACTGGCACCACAGACCATGATAACGAGGCCTGGTGGGCTAAACTTAGCATGTTGAGATCCACAAGAATTCACAAAACTGCACGCGCTGAGAAAATCGTGGCGACAGCGTTGTGTTATCTGCTTGTCTCACAATTGAAAACTGCCATTATTAAGGAATATAATCTATTGTGTGCATTCTAAGCAAGTTATGAAGGTTTCAAACCCGTGAGTTTCACTCACATCTTTTGACTTGTGGGGGATGGAAGAGGTGAGAATGTGACAGAAAGATAAAAAAAACTGTCTGCGTGTGTGTGTGTGTGTGTGTGTGTGTGTGTGTGTGTGTGTGTGTGTGTGAGGGAGGAAGAGTGGTGTGGTGGGTGGTGTAAGTGGAGGGGCAATGCAGTGCCGTCTCCTGCTGAGCAACACTGTTGAGTCACACAGAGCTGGGCTGGTGCTGGTGGGGAGGGAAGTGCCGCTCACAGCACAGGGTTTGTCTCTTCCACAACAGCACCATGGCCTGCAGTGCTCTCTCTCTCTCTCTCTCTCTCTCTCTCTCTCTCTCTCTCTCTCTCTCTCTCTCTCTCCACCCCCTCTCTCCTCTCATCCGACTGACTCTCATTTAGTCACTCGTTTACTTGTTTTCCAAAGCTGTTTCTCTCCTCTTACTGTCTCTAAACCCCTCTCTATCTGTTTTTAATCATTTCGAAATAAAAGTAAGATTTTAATTTGTTTAAGGCATTTTTTTCCTTGAGGGAAGGGATTTATGTTGCCAACCTACACAGCTCATAGTGACTGGAATAGAGATCATTTATTGAAGTTAGTAAATAAAGATCGGAGTCTCTCCCTTTCTCTCTCTCTCTCTTAGAGTTTCTTTGTTCTTTAAGACTTCTTTATCTTCCTACCTGTTCTGGAATGCGTCGAGCCATTGGAGCCCCTCTGCTGACATTTCCCCCCTAAGTAGAGCTCCCACCGTCGCCACGGTGAAGCAGAGGCGGTACACTGCAATGCAAATGAGCGCTGGGTGGGCGGCGGCTTCAGAATGAGGTAGCCATGCTGTAGGCTCAGTCCCCGCCCAGGGGCCGGCCCGGCCCACACCGGTTGCCGAGCGACAGCCACAGAGAGCAAAGGGAAGAGGTGGGAGGGGCCTGTCGCCCACTAGTGTTGCCAGAGCAGCGGAGCGCCTGTGCGCTGGAGTGTGAGCGAGTGAAAGAGCAAGCGAACGCCAGAGAGAGTGAGCGAGTCAGGGAGTGTGTGCCAGAAAGAGTCTCTGCATGTGTGTTTGTGTGTGTGTGTGTGTGTGTGAGAGAGAGAGAGAGAGAGAGAGAGAGAGAAGCGCTTGTTTCAGTCCCGGTAAGAGGCTGAGCCACAGAAGTTTGAAACTGACAAGCTGAAGGAAGACGGTCTCCTCACCTCCTTCTCTCCTCACTGTTCTACACTCTCTCCCTCACCTACTTCTCTCTTTCCCTTCCTCTTCTTCTCTCTCTCTCTCTCTCTCTCTCTCTCTCTCTCTCTCTCTCTCTCTCTCTCTCTCTACTTCCCTGTGCGTTTGAATTACCACCACCAGGACTTCGGACCAGCACTGACAGCGGCCTCCGGTCCTCACCTGTTGGGCATTGGGACAGTGGGACTGCTGAGGGCAGTGGGGCCGGAGTGTGTGTGTGTGGAGGGGGGACGAGTGGATGTCTTCGACGGATGCCGTGGGTCTGTCCAGACGCGAGTGGAACTTGGGGGAGCAGCATGACCCCCCTGCAGTGAGCGACGGGGTAAGAGGCTTCAGCACGCTCAGCACTGGGGAACGGGGGTTGGGGTAGGAAGCTCTGAGGTGGACTTTGGCATAGTGGTGGGGGTCTGTCTGTGTGTGTGTGTGTGTGTGTGTGTGTTTGTTTTGCTTTTGATATCTCTGTCTCTTCTCTGGCTAGCTGCTCTCTCTCTCTCTCTCTCTCTCTCTCTCTCTCTCTCTCTCAGTGCCCACTTGGTCTGTGTCATGTCTCCATTTGTTCTGTCCCTGCATTCTTTTGCCTGTCAAGAGAATCTCTCCATATCTCTCTTCATGGCTGTCTGTCTCCACACTCACTATCAGTCTCTCACTACACACATTCTCTCTCTCTCTCTCTCTCTCTCTCTCGTTCTTTTGTGTGTGTCATTTGGCTTTCTGCTCGCCTCAGCCTCTGTGTGATGATAATGGGATTAATTGAGGATTGAGGCTGATGGAGAGAGAGAGAGAGGGGAGAGAAAGAGAGCGAGAGGCAGAGAGGGGGAAAGAGAGGAGGCAGAGGGGGACTCTGCTCTGCCACAGAAGTTTCTCACCTCGGCGGACCCCAGTGAATGTGTTGTAGTTTCCTTTTCTTTGACATTTTGTTGAATTAGAATGACTCCGCACCCCCCTGGGAAAAAGGGAAGTTTTTATTCTCACCATGCGCAATTCTCAGAGTGACAGCCTCTCTCTCTCTCTCTCTCTCCCTCTCTCTGTCTCTCTCTCTCTCCCCCTCTCTCTCTCTTTGATGAGCGTCATATACGTAGAGGGTGTCTTTGATCAGCACCTGTGACTCTGAGGGAAGAGACTTGAGAACCACATATATGTGTTTTGCTCTCTTGCTGTATCAGACTGTTAAAGGTCTCTGGTGGTCTCATGCATGTGGTCTGTGGAGGAAGGAAGCCCTACACCATGCAAACACAGCCAGCCAGCCGGCCGCTCACTCACTCATCTGCTTCTGACGCCTCTCCTCTGGTTGCTGGTTGCATCTGTGGCTACTAACTACATAGACGGGCTTGGTGTTTTTACTGACATCTCCATGTAGTCATTGATTGACTTGATGTTGAGCCCTTGACTTAGCTCATGATTGCGTGCAACCATAAGAATTCAGGTAAACAGGAATTAATGAACATAAGAGGCACTAGCGTACTGTGTAAAGGGTGGGGGTGTGCACTTTCAAACACAAATCTTTTTTGGAACAAAGCCCATTGTGTTCCTGAATTGAATAGAAGGAAGTGATCTTGTTTCTCAAAGGCAGGTGTTTTCCACCTGAGTGACACAAGTGAGATTATTCTCTTAGTCTGGGATGAATAGCGGTAATCCACCTCAGACAACATCCTTACACAGCTGACTACCATTTCTCTGTCTGGTGCTAGAAGCATTTTATTTTTAGATCTGTGCCACGTGAAGAAGACTGTGGCTATGCATTGTAGTGTAATGTTGTATGTAACCATATGTTGTCTTATAATATGTCATTTCCCATATGAACCTGTGCTTGACACTGCAGAAGCTTGTGTTGTCCAGTGTGAGTGTGGGTGGTCAGCAGGCATGTTGCTCCTTATGGACGGTGGGCTCGGGTGCACTCTGCCTGGAATGGTTCTCACAGAGCTCTGCTGCCTCCTGACACCTCAGTGACGGCCTGTCTGATGGGCTGTTTCTCTCCTCCTCCCTCAATCACTCTCTCTCTCTCTCTCTCTCTCTCTCTCTCTCTGTTCTTCTTTGGCCTTATGTTCCATATAAAGAATCCCTTAATACAGGATAAACATTAGTGCCACAGATGTCCTCCACACTTTCTTTGCTTTGGTGTCAGTTGTTATTTGATGTGTGTGTGTGTCGGTGTGTTATTCCTGCTGCTGTTATCTGTCAGTATCAATGTTTGCCCCAGCTGTCCCCTTCTACTGTCTGTGGAGTGTCATCTGTTTCAAACCTGCCCTGACTGGCAGCCTCACAAGGAAACCCCCTACCACACACACACACACTCCATTAAAAGGCCCTGTTTCTTGTCATCTGTGCTGTAATGGAAGAGGGATGTTCCTGAAATAGACAGAAAAAAAAGACAGCTGAGGTTAATTGTCTGCCGAAGTTTCACACTTGTAGACTGTGCTGAGCCCAGGGCTTTGACGGCTGCTGATTGATTTTTGTCATGTGTGTTGACACACACACACACACACACACACACACACACACACACACATGCAGACACACACTTGCTCTCTCTCACACACACACACTGTTATCACCCATGCTGATGCTTTTAGTGAGGCCAAGTCTTGACAACACTGGTTGCTTAAATTTACTGCTGTTGTGTGATTTGAGAATCTTCCTTTGACTGTTGGAAACCATAAAGCTGGGCCTGCTCTTTAAATGCGGTCCATTGGTTTATTTAAGTGGTCACACTATGACCCTGCTCTTTAAATGCGGTCTATGGGTTCATTTAAGTGGTCACACTATGACGCTATCCTCCTAGTCTCATTTACAAGTAGATGGAAACACTCAAAATTTTCAGGGGAACATGTATGTTTAACTCATTTCTTTTTAGAACCACTTTAATTAGTCTGAAGGGGCTCAGACATTCACATTTCAGGGTAAATGAAAAAATGACAACTTTTACAGCCAAAAATTAGTTCCAGTTTACGGATTACGGTTATGAGTACCAACAGAAATTTCCAGTAGCCTGTGTATTGTTTCTTGGAAAGAGATCCCATTTCCAGGTGTGTGGTTACCGAGGGCAGAGCTCTCTCCTACACTCTCTCCTGAGGCTCTCTTTGTGCGCGTGTGTGTGTGTGTGTGTGTGTGTGTGTGTGTGTGTGTGTGTGTGTGTGTGTGTGTGTGCGCAATGTCTCCCTTTCTGCATTGTGTGCCACTAAAACACTGCAGTTTGGCTTACTGTTCCAGGCATAGCACTGGTTTCCTGTGTACCTAATGAGCTGCCCGTCACCACAGAGAGGATTGTGTGTCCAGGAACGCCCAGTAACATAATCTACGGCTACCTGGCCCACTGGGGCCGCGGAGGCTGAAAACAGGAGGCTGTGTGTGTTGGCCTGCTCTGAGGGCGAGGCTCGGCGCCTCATGCTCTGGGAGAGGGTTTCGCTCTCGTTTTGACAAGTGTCACATCCTTCTGTCGTCTGATTCATTTGGTTTCCATGCGTGGCGCTCGGTTCATGTGTTTGCTTGCATTGTGTGTGTGTGTGTGTGTGTGTGTGTGTGTGTGTGTGTGTGTGTGTGTGTGGGTGGTGATGGAAAGTGCATCTCCATTAGCCTGGGCAACAAGGGGAATCATAAAGATAAAAGCCATTCTGTGGGGATGACAAAAAAATGGTGAGTGTTTTGGTGGAAAGACGGTGAGGGTTTGTGAGATGACACTATGTAACCAGGGACTTTTTATTGCTGGCATACAGTAGCTATGGCCTCTGAGTTCAGAATACTACTCTTACTAGGCACGGTTCTATGTTGTACTAGATCTGTGGTTGGCAGGAAAATACTGTTGCTGTACCGGCGTGTTATTCTTCTATTTGTTGTTGTTGTTGTTATGTGTGTGACACACCGTGTCTGTGCTCTGAGGTGATGGGATGAGCTGTGTGTTGACAGGGAAGGGTGTGTGGGTGAGGAGGGGTTGAGACTGGGTTATCTCAGTGTTTGGCCAGAAGGACTAGAGGATGAGTAGACCACACCTTTAACTTGTGCATTGAGAAATGAGATGAATTCTAATATGTCACCTTTAGCTCAGCACAGACATACACTGACACACACACACACACAAGAACACGCCGCATCAGAATTAGCCTTACATGCTCTGTGCCCTACTTTCATGAGTTGTGCTGACGCCCTAAGAATGAAAGCCCCTTCCCTTGATTCTTCCCCAATCAATGCCTCCTCTCCCCTCCTGTCCTCTCCTCCTCTCCAATAAGCCACATCTGCATAATTGACTACAAAGCAGGGAGATGCTAAATAATTACAGAGTCGTTTCTGTCTCTTCCCCCGAGTGAGCGAGAACCCAGATAAGAGGAAGGCGCTGCTGGGGAGATAGCATGGATGTAGGCGCCTGCCGCCGCTCCTCCCGAGGTGATCACCCACCATGCTCTGATGCGCTCCCATCAAGGTTCTCTCTCTTGCACATTCTGGAAAGTTCCTAAAGAAGAGGGGCTTTTTGGAAACCTAGTCACGCACACTCAACCTGAATGTGTTAGTGCTCATCTGCAACGCGGGGTTGTTTATTTGCATTTGCCTATTTTCATCAGAAGCCATACAGGAAATGTTTTCTGTTCCATTGGTTCAAAAAGAGTATGCATACCCAAACACACACACACACACACACACACACACACACACACAACCATTTGATGCACATTCCCCCGTGAATAATACAAATGTACTCCAGAGGTGGATAACACTAGTGTGTCTGTAATGCAAAAATAAAGCTGATTTCTGTGAGCTGATAAAGGAGAAAGTTGTGAAGTAAATTAGCATATTCATGCTCTCGGGGGCAGATGGTTGTCACGGCCACTCTGCTGCAGTAGCTTCAAGGTGTTCTCCGATCCTCCCGCTCCCCAGAGGAGAACCATTCCAGCAGGCCGTCCTGCTGGACACAGCACACACATGTTTGCATAGCTTTGCATAAATATCATTTGACTACAGTTCTGAGAAACATGGGTGTCCGTCCACACACGTATTCTTTTGTCCTTGCCAGGAGTGAGAGGAGGTGAGTGGGTGCAAGGGTGTGTGCGTTCCCCAGACAGATGGACTACTTTCCCAGAGCAGCCCTGTGCAGAGTGAGGAGCAGTGGAGATAACAGCCCCCACAGGGTGGAGCAGGATGGCCATGGCAAGACTGAGTTTTAATAAGAGGAAATATTCTACAATAATGACTTTGTTCACTCTGGTTCACCCCATCACTGAATCGCCTTTCCTATTGAATTTGACACCACTTCACCAAATTTACATCCACTAAACTACACACCCCAACCTTCGCCACACACACACTGATTTGTCCTCCTTCGCTGTAAGGCCTTACTCCTCAGTGCTCCTGTACATCCTGCATAATAAGTGACCAGAGCCATAAATTGCTTGTAAGCTAGTGGTACTCCTGAGCAGTCTGGCCCTGAGGTGTCGGTCATAACAGCATCCCTCTGTGGTCTTGGTGTGTTTCTATCGCCATCACTGCATCTCTCTGTGGTCTTTGTGTGTTCCTGTTGTCATGACAGCATCTCTTCGTGGTCTTTGTGTGTTCCTGCCGTCTAGCTGGGCTCCTGGGTACAACGGATTGTCTGCAGCATCTCTGGCGTCTCACTTTGTGTTGTGCCTCTGTCTGAACTTGTCTCCACTTCCGTCCGCCATGCTAACCTCCAGCAATGAGAGGAGACAGACAGGTAGTGCGCAGGGATCCGCCAAGGAAGCCTGAGCCGAGAGTCTTCCTCCCACACCGCCACGCTCAAACAGCATTTGCTTGGCTCGTTGCCCTGTCTGCTTGTCACAGCTTCTGCAGAAGCACCTGCAGGCGTTTCTGTGTTCATGAAAGTTTTTCTTTCTTTCTTTCTTTCTTTCTTTCTTTCTTTCTTTCTTTCTTTCTCTCTCTCTCTCTCTCTCTCTCTCTCTTTGTGTACTCAGCTTTCAGCGAGTCTGGGACACGAAACTCTTTCTTTGTTGAGGCCAGAGGACAGCCTTCATTTTTGGTTTCGTTGTTTTTCTTCTTCTGATCACCCTGAAGAGCACTCCTTTCCTCTCCTCTCCACTCCACTCCTTTCCTCTCCTCTCCACTCTCCTCTCTCTCCCCCTCTCACTCAGTTGCTCTCTGCCTTTGAATAATACATGGCCGCGATCAGTTCTGCTAGAGGACTGTGCCGAGTTCTTCTTCCTCCTCCTCATCCTCCTCCTCCTCAGTAACAGAAAGAGCGTGAAGGAGAGAAAGGGGCAAGAGAAACCCAGACAGTTGCATCTACGCCACTAATAAGCCCGGCCCAGCACCCACGGGCCCCCTGCTCCTCTAAAGAGAAGTGAAGCCGCCACGACATCAACTGAGCACTCTACTGTCTGGGCTGTAATAAGCCAAGCCGGCCCTGCGGTTCCTCACTGTTCCTCTCGGTTCCTCTCTGTAGCGTTTGCACCACAGCACAGGCCTCATTAGCTCCCGTGTCTCTGAGTGGAACAGACGTTATGGAAAATATGTGTTTGTGTCTGTGTGTGTGTGTGTGTGTGGCGCCTATTGGATTTCTACACTCAACAACTTAACATTGTTTTTAACACATTTCTATGTCCAGATATGGACAACACAGTTTGTGTTGTTTCCAACACATTTGTTTTAAGAGTGTAGATGTCTGTAAACGCACTCCCCATACATGAGCGATCCGCTGTCCTATGTATTCTTGTGACGCATCACCCAGGCGCCCAATCTAGGCTGTTTTGTTCCGAGTTCTCCATGTGGAATTGTTCCATCTCCCATAGGGCAGATGATGTTCCATCACCATCACTGATGCTCTGTGTGTGTGTGTGCCTGTAAGTGGGCCCATCAATAACTGGAGGTTGTGAGAGCTCAGCTGCCCGTTGCAGTAGCCTGCCGATGATAAGCCCCATAAAGATGCCATGCTCCCCGCAGACTGATGGATGACTGCACGGGGATGGTGGAGCGGGCAGAGAGGTGCATTGTGGGTGACGTTGAGCGAAGCCAGGGAGTTTGAAACAGAAGGGTTTTCACAGGTGTTTTTTTTTTCAGTCCTGCTGCTGCCGCTGGCTGAACTTTGCGCTCTGGCCTTATCACCGTATTCGGTGTCATTGGCTGGGCACACACTGTGCCTCTGGATTGAGATAATGAAGTCTGGGTAATGTAGTTTTCAGGAACTAGGACAGGGCTCCTGGGTCCCTCCTCTCCGGTTCAAGGGCAGACCGCAAAGCACACTACAGCAGAGAATGTTAAAGACTCCATTTACAGTGAATTATTGCCTACCTAAATATGAGCATCCCCAGGACATGTTTCATGAGTTTGCTGAGAGAGCTCCCACACCAGCACCGTGTCTATATAAAGCCTGCATTGTGTAGCTCTTCAGTCCAACACATCCAAGCGGCGTTTCCCATTACACCGGGCCGTATTTCCACCTACAGTAATGCCCATTCATGTTGGAGGGGTTCTCATGCTTTGATCCACCTGCTGGTCCCTGAGGGGCAGGCCCTGCTAAGAGCTCCATTCAGCAGCACTGTTTGTGCAGAGCGCTGGAGGGAAAGTCAGGTATGGGCTGCCACGGCCTCTCCCAACCGCCGCTGCTGCTGCTGCTCCTGGGGTCGTGCAGCTCAGGAGCACCAGCCAGACACCAGTTGAATCCCATCCAAAACAAACCCCTGCTGGGCACACAGAAGTCAGGTCTCTCTCTCTCTCTCCCCCTCTTTCACTCTCTCTTTCTCTTTAATTTTCTCTCGCTCTCTCTGTGTGAGCTCTCTGTATGGTTTTATTGGAGGCTGTAACATTGATCAATGTTTTCATTTTGTAGTATTTAAACACCTGATATGGCTTTAATAATAAAGGTGTGTTAAGCCCTTCTCTCTCCCTCTCTCTCACCAAATCAGTGAATGTTTTCATTCAGACCCTAACTCGCCCAAGCTGAGCCCTAATCTCCAGCACCCTTGAGGGCATCAGCACAAATGCTCTTGCACTCTGTATTGTTCTGTTCTGTGTGTGTGTGTGTGTGTGTGTGTGTGTGTGTGTGTGTACACGTCTGTGGAGTATGTATTTTGCTGAGTTAGTCATTTTAGCTGCTGCTGTAAATCTGTCTGTCTGACCATGTAAAGGCAGCCTGTAATTCATATTCTTAATGAGGGCCTATTCATTCATGCAATCTGGCCTATAAATACTTCTAAAACCTCACTCTGTGCGTGTGTGCATAAATGAGAGAGAGAATGTTTGTGTGAATGAGGGAGGGAGAGAGTGTGTGTGTGTGTGTGAGTGTGAGTGTGAGTGTATGGGTGTGTGTGTGTGTGTGTGTGTGTGTGTGTGTGTGTGGGTGCGGGGTAAGAGGCACCCAGTGCAGCCACGCTGTCGGGGCTCTTGCTAATCAGCTCTTGAGTGAGGAGGCTCTCGTTAGGTTGAGGCCTTTCCTGGCCATCGCTCCCATTCATGATTGTCCAGTCCAGGCTGCCTCAGTAAAGCCCGGGGGGAAATGGCCCAGCGCCAGAGGATATATACGCCTCGGTCGCCTCTCGGCCACGAAAGCGAGTCCAGTACAGCCTTATCTGGCGGCGTGCCAGCACCTGGGCCTGTCATTTCCTGATCCACAGAGTTCTGCAGAAACCTAATGACAGCAAATCACTCAACCAAGTTTCATTGTTATTCCAAGGATGTATCGTTTATGATGTTTTTGTTTTTATTGTAGCTCTAACAACTAGCAGACAAGCTGTCTAATGAGTTTATGGCTGCGTAGTGTACTGTAAGATTGCTCAATACGGGGTTCAATTGAGCAACTGTTAATTGACAGTCATCATAAACCTGAGGCTCCTGGTACTTTGTGAATATCACAGGTCCTTGTCTATTCCAACAGCATCAGTAGCTGTGGAATATTCCCAAATTCATCACTGCTTCTCACACATTATTGTTTAACTGGACTACATAGGCGGCTGTAACGCCAACAATCCTGTGTAGGACCAAAGTGCAAGCCTTACCTCACTTCACTTCATCCATGTCTTGTGTAATGGAGACCTTAAGCCCTGAGCTAATGCTGGCCGGCCAAGGCCCTGCTGGGTGGAAATCAGTGGCTAAAATTACCCAGAGTTTCAGTGACAAAGCACACCTGAGCTGAACTGGATTACATTCCACCTGCGCCTTTGTCTGGCAACAGAGTTGTGTGGCCACACAACCAGAGTTGTGTGCCACACAATGGCAGCCTCAGCCATGGGAAGTGATTGCGTAACTGCATGGTGTTTGACTGACCGTCCGGTTCAGCCCTGCACCTGCCCGGACTTGAACCTGCCACTTCGATCACCTCGGATTGGCAGGGGAGCAAGCTAGCTAGGGAGCAAAGACCCATGTGGGCTAGCATTTCTTACTAACATGTTTTCCTAAGGCGTTGGGATGGAGGTTTACCTGATATACATGTCGTACCAGCTTTGGACGCAGGTGTTCCAAGCAGGAGAGGTGGAAAGGTGTGTTGAAGAAGTGGGGATGGGTACAAGATGATGATGATGATGATGATGATGAAGCAGAGCATCTGGGGGTCCTCTGTTTGGCTACACCTGCTTGCCTTGCGTGGGTGAAGGAGCTGCAGCTCCACATTCTGCACTTTCCACCGTTAGTGGCACCACACAGACTGGTGCTGATTGGGGGCTTCTTATTGTCTGTTTTATGATTGCTCTGGTGTTTTTCTGAATTGCTTTAATCATAGGTTATTTGGAAACATATTTCAAAATATGAGCATTTTTCTCTCTCTCTATCTCCATCTCTCTATCTCTCTCTCTCTCTCTCTCTCGCTGTGTTTTTGAGGCATGTTTAACCACTCGGTGGGCTGCTTGCCTGACCACACACTGAGTGGCTTTTTGTCCTCCTTTGACGGTCTCAGTGGAATACTAAACACTCCTTCACCACAGACCTCACTCTCTCCGTCTCTCTCCATCTCTCTCTCTCTCTCTCTTTATTCTACTCTCCCTCACTCTTTCTCTCCCTCTCCAAGAGCCTCTAATCCTTAAGTACGGACTCCCTCTGCTTCCCAGGCTGTTTCCTGGAGTGGTCAGACAGGCTCGCCCAGTCCAGAACAGCTTAGCTCAGCTGACTGGGCACGGCCATCGCCCACTCCCTCACCCTCCGCTCCCCGTCAGACCGTTAGTGGCAGAACCAGTCTGGTGAACCACACAAATGGGCAAATCCTCCCTGGGGGCTAGGAGGCATGGCAGAGAATAGTGACTCATCTCTTCATTAGAGCTTAGCAATGATCTCTGGGAAATAATGGCTCCAGCATACTATTAGTGTAGAGAGACATAGTGCACATGTGCATACTGTTAGTGTAGAGAGACAGTGCTCGTGTGCATACTGTTAGTGTAGAGACATAGTGCACGTGTGTATACTGTTAGTGTAGAGAGACATAGTGCATGTGTGCATACTGTTAGTGTAGAGAGACATAGTGCATGTGTGCATACTGTTAGTGTAGAGAGACATAGTGCATGTGTGCATACTGTTAGTGTAGAGACATAGTGTAGAGACTTAGTGCACGTGTGCATACTGTTAATGTAGAGAGACATAGTGCACGTGTGCATACTGTTAGTGTAGAGAGACACATACTGTACTGTTAGTGTAGAGACATGGTGCACATGTGCATACTGTATGGACTGCATATACGTCCCTTCTGTTATGTTGTATTTGGGGAAAATCAAACTACTGCTTTCATCTGGATGTTGCAGCAGAGTTGCACTCTCTCGCAATATGTGAATGATTGGGGTCGCCAATGTTTTGTGACCTCAAAATAGTGTCACCTGCCAAAAAAGGTTGGAAACCCCTGTGTTACTTTGTCTTTGCCACTATAAGAATTCATGGTGCAGTGTGTGTGTGTGTGTTTGTTTAGAAGGAGATGGGGTGTGTGTTTGTTTGTTTGTTTGTTTGTTTAGATGGAGATGGTGTGTGTGTGTTTGTTTAGATGGAGATGGTGTGTGTGTGTGTGTGTGTGTGTGTGTGTGTGTGTGTGTGTGTGTGTGTGTGTGTGTTTGTTTAGATAGTGATGGGGTGTGTGTGTGTGTGTGTGTTTAGATGGTGATGGTGTGTGTGTGTGTGTTTGTTTGTTTGTTTAGATGGTGATGGGATGTCACGGTGTCAGCTGTCTTAGCGGTCAGCTCGTTAGACTCCGGGGCTCGTTTGTTCTTTTGTTTCTCTCGCGCCCCCGTAAGTCGTGCCCTGGTGAGGTCACACGCCCCATGACTGCTAGCGCGGTCCTGCTGAGGTCGGCAGGCAGGCAGGCAGCATTCCGCTCCAGTGGGATTGTCCTACTGTGACCTTTGACCCTCAACACTACCACTCTGGCCTCTTGAGACGTTCCCACGCCGACTGGGCGCTCTAATCTGGTATTGATGTGTTGTCCATTCACCAGTGGGATCATCTCTCTAATGGCCTCTGGCTGCACAGGGAATAACTTGTGTCTCATGGAGGGAGGGAGTGTTTTAGTGTTTGATCAGAAGTGATTTTTGGCATTATTCATGAGTTTAAAACTTAAAGACAGAGTTTTGTGTACGCCTACTGTGATACTTGCAGACCTTATGCAGTATGTTTGGCTTCACAGGGAGGCTACTCCAGGTCCGCAACTGAAGTGTTCTGTTCACGTAGGGTAGAAATAGTTTTAGAAGACTGGTCTAATTGTTTTGAACGTACATGCCACTACCACGTCTGGTGTAGCCAGTTCCATAGTGTAGTGGAGGCTACAGTAATAGTTGCAGCAGACGCTCTGTGTGCGTGTGTGCGCGTGTGTTTCCTGTTATACCGCATGTTACCAAAACCATAAAATTGATTCGCATTTGCTGCATGTGTGGTACAGTGCCCTAATTTTTCTCTCTCTCTCTTTCTCTCTCTCACTCTCTCTTCCTGTGACAGTACGTGGAGGAGGGATTTGGCCAATCGATAAGCATGACGGATGTGGACAACACGCTGTTTGAGGAAGAGGAGGCCGAAGGCTGTGAGGCGCGCGAGTCAGACAGGGACAGTGCTGTGGAGAGCGTCCCCGGCTCCGAAAGCTCGGAGGGTGGACGGTCCACTGAAGGCCTGGGCCTCTTCTTCCCTGAAGAGAAGTCAGTCGCCACACTCAACACGCATACAGTATATACATAATATACACATACATAAAACACTTAACATTTATCTATACATAAAATACTTAACACTCATCTATTCATGGGTTTCATCAGGTCCCTTTCCACAGGTGTATAAAATCAAGCACAATGCAGTCTGTGTTCATAAACTAGGTGCTTGATTTTGCACACCTGTGGCAAGGGACCTGATGACACCCATAAATACATCAAATACTCAACCCACATGCTTATGTAACATGGTGCATTAGAGGAGTGGTATAGATATGTAAATAATTATCTGTATTATGAAACTTGACTAAAACCATACCTGAGCACACCTGTGTGTGTCTGCTCTGTGTAATCACCTGAACTCAGAGCTCTCTCTGATAACATGAGCACACCTGTGCTAATCAAAAGCATTAGAATGGCACTGATTAAGATCAGCTGGACTGGAGGAGGTTCATTTAGAGAGTGCAGTGCAGTGATCATGGGGGGTTGCAGTTGGATTGAGAATTTCCACTATAGATGACAGAAATGTAGCTAATGAAAATCTTCACTTTATAACTCTCAAGAGCATTTACACTTACAGCATTAGACACACAAATGTGGTTTGATAGTGTGTGAGGTCTTTCTGAAAGTTAACTGCCTGCATGATTATAATGATCGTAAGGACACTGTAGTGTGAACCACTGGTGTGCTTGTACATGTGAATCTCCAGGACTTCCTGACACTGATCTTCCTGTCTGATTGTAGGCGTGGCCAGATGAACCCCTTCGTGACCTCTGACCGCTCCACGATCTCCTCGGCGTCCCTGAACGAGGAGCAGTTTGAGGACTACGGTGTGGGTGATGATGTGGAGTATGCGCCCAGCAGCCCTGACGACGAGACCCGCACCAACGGCCACTCAGACCTGGGCTCATCTGTGCCCTCTAGGTCAGAACCTCTGCCTCATCATTCATGTAGGAAGCATGCAGTCAGGTCAATAAGTAGTTGGTCAGTGACACAATTGTTTTGGTCATTTTACCTGTCTCCGCATTATTCCATGATTTCCTATACACTATCAGAATTCATCCTGCTACTGCTATCAGCAGTCACATCAATAACACTGTACACATAAGGATCTGACTATATTAAAGTTGTTTAATTAGTGTGTTTAGTGAACCCAGTGAGTTTTGGGAGAGGGAGAGTTTAAACTGAGAATAAGATGTTAAAAGCCTGGAAATGTTGTTGTCTTGACCTGCATTTTGCTTCAGAGTGTCTAGTCTATTTGTTCATCTTGTTCAGAGTGGTAACAACCTTAATCCTTACTAAATCCGTGTGTGTGTGTGTGTGTTTGTGCGCTCGTTCGTTGACTCTGGGAGCCCCTGTCTCTGAGGTCAGAGCTCATTACTTGTGACTCCTGACCGGTGGGTGTGGAGACTCGACCCCCCGCTAGCTTGATTAGCATTCCCCCACAGCCCGTTAGCGGGAGGATTTACTCCGAAAATGAAACGGTCCGATTGATCCCAAACTCATTACTGAGGCATTTTGTTTTAGATGAGTATGTGTGTGTGTGAGGCTTAGGAGCCTCTGATGGGACTGATGGCCTCGAGCTGTCTTTTGTTCTGAAGGTGAACTGAGAGAGAGAGAGAGAGAGAGAGAGATTATGGAGGTGAACTGTGTAGGGGACATTCCAGATTAAACTATATGCCTTTGGTAAAGGTTCAGAATAGTTTAATGAGTTGGCACTGGTGTGTATACAGTACTTGAAGGCTTAACTTAGATTACTTCACACTAATATTAATACTCTTACAAAAAGTCAGGTTGAGATTTTGTGGAGAAGACAAAAAATATGTTTTAGATTTAAAACTATGTGGAGACATGAGTGGCCTCTCGTTCAGTCAGGGCTGACTGGCACTGCAAGGATCACCGTAGGGATCTGTGCTCTATGGAGAAGGGTCAGATCAATACACAGCATTCCCCTGCCACCCAACACTGCATCTCTCAGCTGCCCTGCACACTCTGTCCACTATGATGCTTTAGAGCACCGTTTCCCAACCTTGGGATCGGGACCACATGCGGGGTCGCCTGAAATCCAAATGGGGTCGGCTGAGATATCTTAGAATTGACCAGTTAATTACATAAAATTATACATAAACTAAATTTAAAAAAATATATTAAAAACCACATGACATCCAAGTTAAGTAACAGATCATTCATTACAATCTTGCTAAGTAAAAACAACCTTAGACATGCATGAGATGTTTTGATTGATGGAATTATGCTTGATCAAAGTAGCTAAACAACCAGACGTGCAAGGACATTTGGGGGAAATCAAAGTAGTGCTCTCGTCTGGATGTTACAGCAGAGATGAGTTGCGCTCTCTCTTGCTACACGTGAATGATTGGGGTCGCCAACATTTTGACATCAAAATAGGGTCACCTGGCAAAAAAGGTTGGGAAGCCCTGCTTTAGAGGTTTGATATGCTGTGGGTGTTGTGCATGTGTCTGTGGCTCAGTGTTTGCTCAGGTGTGGAGAAGTAGGTGTGTGTACACAAATCCAAAGTTTCCGTTCTCTGCTATTAATTTGCATAAAATATCTGCCCATAAAAAGATTTATGAGTCCAACTTCCAACATAATTATATGTGTGTGTGTGTGTGTGTGTGTGTGTGTGTGTGTGTGTAGGTGTAGGGGGTTGTGGGATGTGTTTGTGTAACTAACCACATCTGTCTGCTGTGTCTCTTCTGCAGTGCGGGCCAGACTCCTCGGCGGGCACGGCCACCGTACAGCAGTGAACAGATGGACGTCTTCTGCTCTCAGTGCTGCAAGAAGGTCAACCTGCTCAACGACCTGGAGGCCCGCCTCAAGAACCTCAAGGCCAACAGGTAACGCGGCAGGGTCAGAGGTTATGGGATACAAGGGACGGGGACCTTCAGGCCTCATCACATGAAGCTGATGACTGCTGCTATGAATATTTTCTAAATACACACACACACACACACACACACACACACACACACACACACACTCTCTCATACCAGTGCTGTACAGATTCTTACTCAGATTCTTACTCAGGGTTACACCAGCCTCCTCCATCCTTATGGGGTATAAGATGAAACGGGATGTATTCCAGTTAAGTAAAGTGGTTGCCATGGTAGCAGTATTGCTGCAAAGCTAACCCTCCAATAAGGAAGTGAAGGCGAAATATCAGGGGAGAAATCCAGAGAGGGAGAGAGAGAAATGAAAACGCCGCAGTTCCTCAGTGAAGCTCTTTCACTAGTTCGCCCGTCGGCATGATTGCTATACTGAGTGTATACTGTAAGCTAAGCGCGTGTTTGGTAGCTGGCCGTGGTCATGGAATGCCTGAAGCGGAGATGGCGATAGAGCGATGGCCGCTTGCACCCCCCAGTGTAAGGAGGATGCGTAACTGGGCTATCAGTGAAATGGAGGAGTAAGGGGAGAGGAGGGATAATTTTCTTGGCCCCTTCGTGTGGCGATATGGATAAGGAGGCCGGCTTAAATACCCTGGCAGCGGAAGACAGGTGAGTTAATTGCTGTCAATCATCCCTAAGGGCTCCTCCCGAACTTTGTTTAGAAAACATCATTAAGTTGAACATGCAACATTTGCAAGACATGAGTGAGGACTCCAAGTAGCCCTAACAAATGTGCAAATTCTTTACACAAGCAAAGTGATGTACTGGTTTAGATTTGTTTTTGTGTTTGAAAATGGCAATACACATTCCCCCAAAAGGTACTATCCCTAAAAGATGCTGTCCTTACCCTGAATGGCCAAACTAAGGTTTGTCTGGTTAGGTATTGGCAGTTAGAGTTAGAAATTGGCAGTGTTAGAGTTGCTCAGTGAGTCTATGTGGGTTGAAGGCAACAGTGGCTCCCTGCACTTGACTCTCACTCCTTGTGCTCCTGCGCTGTGTGATGTAGTCAGCGTAGCGCTCCACCTGTCTCTCCTCCACGCTAGCTCCACCTGTCTCTCCTCCACGCTAGCTCCACCTGTCTCTCCTCCACGTTAGCTCCACCTGTCTCTCCTCCACGCCAGCTCCACCTGTCTCTCCTCCATAATGCTCCACCTGTCTCTCCTCCACACTAATGCTCCAGTATTATGTAAAATCTAAAATTACCTCTCGCGCTCACCTCTGCGTGTCCCTTTTACCTCACCCTCGTCTACCTCAGCACCCTCCAGCAACGCAGGCTGGGTATTTTTGGACACATGTCCTATGTCCTGAGTCCTATGGTCCTGTTTAGAGAAATGTCTCACTGACCAACTCAGAGTTGCACAGCACCCAAATTATCATTCATGTGAACACACACACACATGCCCATGCATGCATATGCACACACACACACACACACGTGATTCGTAGTGGGGACTTTAGGCAGGAGAGTCTGTTAGAGAGGATGCCGCAGCGCCGAAAAAGTCTAAAATAGAGGGTCTCTTGCTGACTGAACACTTCTCCACTCTCTCTCCCAGAGAGGGGGCCTTGCTTGCCCTTTCTGCTCTGAACATGGGACTCTCAGGTCTGCGCTCAGGTGGAACAGAGGAGAGGGGGGAAAAAAACAGCATGGAGGAGACGAGAGAAGTGTAAATTGAAATTCACAGCAGAGGGAGATTGGGTCGTGGAGTGGACGATGTTTTAATGGGAAATGTGACTTAGTCAGCAAGCAGGAGAAAGACTACATGTACCCTGTTAGAAGAGGGCTAGTGCGTGCACGCACACACACACACACTTGCATACAAACAGAAAGAAAGAGAGAGAGTGTTAAGACACAGGCGCCGACATATACATCCAAATCACTTAATCTGCTCTGGAGTTCATTATACACCCACAAGCAGACCTGCTGTTCAGTTGCACACAGACACACATGTATTCAATGCATGCGCACATGCAGTCAGTATCTACAAAATCTTGCATATTAACATGCGCGCTGTGTATCACAAGTGTGTGTGTGTGAGTGTGTGAGAGTTTGTTTCTATCCTGGAATGTTCTAGCTTTCCCAGGGTCCACACGCATACACACAAAAACAATAAGTGGTGGGAGCGGACTTTGGTCTCGTAAGAACAGAAATGCTGAGCTTACAGAAAGGGCCCGGCATCCCCGAGGGTAGAAAGCTTTCATCAACATTCACATACCCTTAAAATCCGCCCGCCATATCTTCTGCTTCTTCCCTGCTATCCTCCTCCAAGTCAAATAGTCATTAAGTCTCCCCAGCTGTAAGTGAAACTCAAGTATCTGTGAGTATCTGAGTTTGCTAATGAAGCGAGTTGCCATTAAACCACCCATTGTGTCTCTTGTTTTTTTCAGCCCCAGGAAGATGTCCAGCACTGCGATTGGCAGGTGAGTTACCTCTGTTACCTCAGTGAGTGACTTGACTGCAGACAGGGTTGGTGGCGTGGTTGTTTGGGTGACCAGTCAATTAATCTGAAATCAGTGTACATGGCTTGAATGCACAGTCACTAATTGTGTGTGTCTAATGTGATTAGATGAAGGGGAGAGGAGAGGATGAGAGAGGGGAGAGATAAGATGAATGGAGAAAGATTTAGGAGGACAGGACATGAGACATTGCCGTGCAATCAAGTGCAACAATTGCCATCTAGTATATTAATCTATTACACTGTCTTATTTAAGGGGCTGTAGGCTAATTTTTTTTTCATAATCTAGGCGGCTGTATCAACATATTCCATATATGAAATGTAAGTTAATGGGAGTAATGTGTATCCCTGAAAACATGGGGATACCAGGGTATGATGGTCTGTGTAACTTGCATCCTGTGCACCGGTATATCGGGGAGTGTTAAATATATTTCAGCATATGAAGACACTCTGGAGAGATGTGAGGATTTGAGCCTGGGTCAGCAATCTCCTAACTCTCCCAAGCTCAGCACTAAGAGAGACCCACTATACCTGCCCTTGTCCCAGTAAGTGTGTGTGTGTGTGTGTGTGTGTGTGTGTGTGTGTGTGTGAGTGTGTGAGTTTGTTTCTATCCTGGAATGTTCTAGCTTTCCCAGGGTCCCACACACATACACACAAAAACAATAAGTGGTGGGCCGGACTTTGGTCCTAAGTAGAACAGAAATGCTGAGCTTACAGAAAGGGCCCGGCATCCCCGAGGGTAGAAAGCTTTCATCAACATTCACATACCCTTAAAATCCGCCCGCCATATCTTCTGCTTCTTCCCTGCTATCCTCCTCCAAGTCAAATAGTCATTAAGTCTCCCCAGCTGTAAGTGAAACTCAAGTATCTGTGAGTATCTGGGTTTGCTAATGAAGCGAGTTGCCATTAAACCACCCATTGTGTCTCTTGTTTTCAGCCCCAGGAAGATGTCCAGCACTGCGATTGGCAGGTGAGTTACCTCTGTTACCTCAGTGAGTGACTTGACTGCAGACAGGGTTGGTGGCGTGGTTGTTTGGGTGACCAGTCAATTAATCTGAAATCAGTGTACATGGCTTGAATGCACAGTCACTAATTGTGTGTGTCTAATGTGATTAGATGAAGGGGAGAGGAGAGGATGAGAGAGGGGGAGAGATAAGATGAATGGAGAAAGATTTAGGAGGACAGGACATGAGACATTGCCGTGCAATCAAGTGCAACAATTGCCATCTAGTATATTAATCTATTACACTGTCTTATTTAAGGGGCTGTGAGCTAATTTTTTTCATAATCTAGACGCTGTATCAACATATTCCATATATGAAATGTAAGTTAATGGGAGTAATGTGTATCCCTGAAAACATGGGGATACCAGGGTATGATGGTCTGTGTAACTTGCATCCTGTGCACCGGTATATCGGGGAGTGTTAAATATATTTCAGCATATGAAGACACTCTGGAGAGATGTGAGGATTTGAGCCTGGGTCAGCAATCTCTAACTCTCCCGCTCAGCACTGAGAGAGACCCACTATACCTGCCCTTGTCCCAGCAAGTGTGTGTGTGTGTGTGTGTGTGTGTGTGTGTGTGTGAGTGTGAGATAGAGAGAGAGAAAGAGTGAGTGAATCACAGTGGCAGTATGAAAATGGCCTGCCAGTCCTGATGAATGTTTGGCAGGCAGCCCTCAACACCTCCAGCCCCTCACACATACTCACACACACGCAAACCGCTGCGCGCACACACACACCATCGAGCCATTTTATGAACAATCTCCATAATGGAGCCCAGCATATGAAGTCATCGCATTCAAGAGAAGGGGTGGGTGGAGAGGGAGAGCGAGATGGAGAGAAGAGAGTGTGATGGAGGAGAGAGGCAGGGATGGAGGGATGAAAGTGTGTGAGCGAGAGATGAAGCATGCGTCTGTGTTTAGGAGTGGGGGATGAGTGGGAGCAGAGACGGGGGGAGGTCCCTGCAGCGTGTGTGTCACTGTCATGGGACATTGGCGGCCGGGCACAGTGTGTGTGTGCTTGAGTGTGAGCACGTGGGTGGGAGTGGGGAGTGGTGCTCTGGCGGCACCACAGAGGCAGTGAGCAGTGGGTCAGTTCTGCTCCCCTCCTCTCCTGTGCTCTCCGGTGCTGCTCACTCTACTCACTGCGGTCGCGCAGAGGGAAACTGGGGCTCTCCAGCCCGGAGTCGCTGGGCTCTCCTGCAGCACTGCGAGTGGGAGGCGTGATGCACCTTGATAAGAGAGCGTGGCTGTTGGCCAGCCTAGCGAGGGCATGAGGAGCGACGGTAAGGGTGCTGCAGCCGCCGCTGTGTGCATGTGCTGTACGTGTCCTCTGCTCAGCGTTCAGTCCGTGTGAGTGTGTGCGCGAGGGAGCGGCTATTCAGAGCGAGCCGCTTTGGTGCAGTCGTCCTGCTGCAATGGGTGCATTCGCCTGACTGTGTGCTCACCTGTCTCTCTCTCTCTCTCTCTCTCTCTCTCTCTCTCTCTCTCTCTCTCTCTCTCTCTCTCTCTCTCTCTCTCTCTCTCTCTCTCTCTCTCTCTCTCTCTCTCTGTCTGGTTTTTGTTGTTCTTTAGGCAACTCCTCCACAACAGCAACATCAGTAGCAGTAACGGCAGCACGGAAGACCTGTTCAGAGACAGCATCGACTCGTGTGACATCGACATCACTGAGAAGGTACAGGACGTAGAGCGCGTTTACGCCCACTCCCACATTCCAACTGTCTAATTGAGTGAGCAAACTAGCTGGCTATATTACTGCAATGTAATAGCATTCTGGACAAATTGTGTTTTTATCTTATTCACATAATATGTTGCTGTGAAATAGTGTTAACCTAATTTAACAACATACTACTGCATGTGTTATTTGAGGTTTAGATATACAAACATACAAACCATACAAATTAAATTAGTGGTCCGCTGGATTATAGATATACGTAGTTGTGTCTGATCAGTTTTAAAGTTGGTAAAGGACAGGAGAATGCTAAGCCCCTTAATTAAGTGACGTCACCTCTTGCAGGTGAGTTACCTGGAGAAGAAAGTCACAGAGCTGGAGAATGACAGTCTGATGAATGGGGATGTCAAGTCCAAGCTGAAGCAAGAGAACACTCAGCTGGTTCACCGGTAAAACAAACACATCCACACAACAATGCGACACAGACACAGACACAGACACAGACACAGACACAGACACAGACACAGACACAGACACTTCATTTAGATATACAGTATGGACTGTTCAGCTCGGTTCTGTAATATTTTTGCAGGCATCAAATCAAATGAAGAACCGTCTATTTTAATGACTTGCTATTTCAAAAGCCATAGGATACACAATATTCCAGACTAATTATGACACATCCACGCCCACTCACAAAATGCACAATTCCGCAGCTGACCCACACGCTACCTACATGGTTCTCTGGAAATCCAGGATGCCAGTCCAGGATGTTGACAAACAAAGTTTCCGTTCTGAGTTACTAATTTGCCTAAAGTTTTGATCTGTATCTATGTGCATTTAGATGACGTGTGTGTGTGTGACTGTGCACACAGCTTGCAACCTTGACTGACCAATTTTTTGTGTGTGTGTGTGTGTGTGTGTGTGTGTGTGTGTGTGTGTCAGGGTGCATGAGCTGGAGGAGCAGCTGAAGGACCAGGAGGCTCGTGCGGAGCGCCTGATGGAGGAGGAGCTTAGGAGACACCGCGAGGCCTTCAGCAAGATGGAGCGTGACAAGAACACAGAGATCGAGCTCCTCTCCAACCGGTACTGACCCATCTACACACACACACACACACATATATACACACACACACACACACACATACATACACAGCACCACTGCAGTGCAGGAAAAGGCTTCCCACACAAACCAACTCTACCCCCTGGCACAAGCTGACATGGGTTTGGCAATTCGTGCAGAAAGAATGCAATATTATTATTTCTAATTATAATTCACTGATAAATAATCCATCTTTAGATAGTGATACGCTTGTGACTAGACACAATTGACGTGCCATTTTTGTCAAACACTGAAAACACTAATGAAGCAGTTGTGATTGCAGGATTTTTTTATCTGAAGAAACTGATAACCCATAATTACCATTGTGTTAAAAATGATGATTACAAATATGTCTTGTCTTGCACTTTGTCCATTTCAATTTGTCCATCTCCATATCTTGCAACAAGGTCTCACGAGATTGATGGTGTCAGTATCATGAAACCATTTAAAGTATGATGTATACTGTAGGTAACCATAAATCCATTAAATGGAATGTCTAGTAAATAAATTCAAATAAAGCAGCTTGGTAATCTCAGCAGCGTTTGCCACTCAGCATGAATGATCAGGTGCACCCAACGTGGGTGCTAAACAGGAGAGATCAGTCAGAGAAGTCATGAAATGCTGATCTGAGCCTTGAATGTAAGACACACACACCACAACTCTTTTAGGGCCTTAGGGCTTGTAAACCCAGTAGGCTACTTGGTGACGTTGATGCTCAGCGTTAAGGATTACATGTGGATGCCATAAATCTGTTCAGGCAGGCAAATCAACCATACCTCTGAGTATTGATGTGCGTCACTTGGACAATGTTGTGTTCATTTGATTGCTAGCTTTTCTGTTACTTTGTCCATTTCTTATTGTCTCTCTCTCTCTCTGCGTCTCCCTCCCCCAGACTACAGCAGCTCGAGGAGGAGAACACAGAGATGGCTGTGAACATGAACCGACTCAAATCACAGGCGGAGAAACTGGATGAGGTGTGTGCATTGCTCTGTCTTCAACCTTTTTTCATACAGAATACACCAAATCTGTACAAATTAGACTGATTTATTCAGGTCATAGATCCACAATTAAATTGAGCTAGTCCTTTTATACACTGAAACACCCTTGGCAAAATTTGACGATTAGAAACAACAAAACAAAGTTTTTTTTTTTATACAATCCTTAATAGTTTGCGCAAGTCACTTGTATAAAGGGAATGTCAGAGTAGCCAAAATATCATCATAATACCACTTGTTTGACAAACACCGGAGTCACAACAGTGGGCTATGGCGTGTTAAAAGTTAATTTGTCATCACTGAGATGTGTGTGTGTGCGCACGCGCATCAACAATCAGTCTGCATCATCTCCCATTTGCTGACAGCAGCGCTTACACTCCCTAGCCTGATTAACGCGTGTGAGCGCTAATTCCAACCCGTCGTCAGCGCCTCTGTTTCCTGGGGGGGAGGTCAGCACAGGGCAACAAACAGTACTCTTTCGACTCTACAACTGCAGCATACATTTTTGTGTACAGAAATGTTGTCAATGCATTTATTCAGTATTAAGCTTTGTACTGCCCTTTATGGTGGAGACGGATAAGTCCATTTAAGCAGACTAAGTCTAAATATATACTGTATGGCCATGTTATGTCTGTGTGCTCACAGGAGAAACAGAGAATGACTGATAAACTGGAGGACACCAGCTTACGGCTCAAGGACGAGATGGACCTGTACAGGAAGATGATGGATAAGCTGAAACAGAACCGGCACGAGTACCAGAAAGAGAAGGACGCCATGCAGGAGGTGACCAGACAGATCCAAACCTATTCTCACAGTGGTGTACAGAAACACCAACAAGATTAAAAGCTACCCACCAGCAAAACATTTAACCTCGTCCAGACAAAACAACCGTCCACTTTACTTTGATCCAGCTGTGACTGCTCTCTCTCTCTCTCTCTCTATCTCTCTCTCCCCTCCTCAGCTGATCGAGGAGCTGCGGCGAGAGCTGGAGAACCTGCATCTGTACAAGCTGGAGGCCGAGAGGCTGGGCCGCACACGCAGCTCCTCAATCAGCTTCCCAGACTTCAACCCCCGCACCCGCGAGACCGAGCTCGAGCTGGAGGTCAAGAGACTCAAACAGGTACGCACTCACTCGCCGCTAGATCTGTTGTGGGTATACAAAACAAACACTCAGAGTAGTCTATGAATTCCAACGACTGTACTTTGGAAACTTGTGAAATAGATGTCTAAAGATATGGACTTCCCTGCATATTTTACTCCGTTCCATCTGTACTACATTGCAGCCTATTTTACAGCCATCCCCACCTTCACAGGGCTGGCATTGTTGGCTGGCTTTAACCTATTTATGAACCATTCTGGTGGTGAGCTTCTCATTCAGCTCTCATTGGTCTGCTTATTTTTACCTGATTAGTTTTTCTGAATTCTTATTTGAACTAGATATGTATGCAGCTGCACATTATATTATGTAATGTCTTTGTCAATGATTGTCATGAAGTCATTTGCAGGTCAAATGCTACAACTGCTGCAATGAAACCCTGTTCTTGTACCTTGGGAGTTGTTCTTGTTGTTGTTATGGTGGCATTTGCCTGTTTGGTGGTGCTGGTGCAGCCTCCACCCTCTGGCCGGTCACCCTCCCTGTGCTGGCGTGAAAGTTCAGTGTAAACATGAAACACAGATAAGAGGATAAGCAGCATGAGCTCCAGCGATCCATCACCACAGTATTCAAATAAAGGCACTTGATGCCTTCAAGCTGACATGTCAAAGTCCTTGACTTTTAAGTTCACACCCACTCTATCCCTGGAGCAGTTCCTCATGGTCACTCATCTATCAAGTGATTTTAAGTGCTTGCTTTTCGTCCCACACATTTTACAGGAAGGGCACCTATATATATGAAACTGCCACACAGCACATGCTTCCTGCTTGCAACCAGAACTTATGGCAAGTGGCAGCAAACATGAACACAAAGCCGGGTGAAAATAAAAGCCTGAGAACGAGGAAGCTGGAGCCACACGAAGAGTAACAGTGATCTATATATTTTATTTTTGCGAGTGTGGGACGGATCCATTCCTGCCTTCTGTGGTTTTAATTATGCATTCCTCTTCTGCAGCTCTCTCAAACACTAAACAGAATGCGTAGGCGTGCCTCATGAATCTTCCCCGGGTGTTAGTGCCTAACTCACTGAGATATTCAGTGGGTATGGTGCTGAGGAAGTCAAAGAAAATGCCTCCCATTGAAAGCTGATAGCACTTACTCCCAGTGTCGAGTGATCCTTAAGCTTGGCTGTCCTCTCACTCGGCGTGCGTGTCGCCTCTGCTTTGTGTACCTCAGAGGACGGCTCCGCAGGATTTGCCCCCTGAGCTGCAGCACCTTGTGTCTGCTGGGGCCAGGCTGCGTCCCAGTCTCCTGGTAAAGCCCGTCCCGCGCCCCGCTACCACCCCTACCTACCCCCCCTTAACCTCATCATTAACCACAAATAACTACTCCAGCCAATTGTCTGTAGACGCTTTGAACAGTGTGCACAAGTTTGCTGTCCCTGACCTCATGCTGTAATTTCTAATCCCGCTTCATTTTGTCTAGAAGGATGTTTAGCGTGTTGTGTGCGTGTGGACTGTTTTTGTGTCTGCACACCCTGTATGAATGTCTTAACTTAGACTTTTTTTTTACTGACACTGTCTGAGCTCCAAGTTGATGGAATGTCTTAATTTTCTCCATTAAATCGTGGCCTCGGTAATAACAGAGCTGTTTAAACCTCGAGGCCTTTTTGCCCACCTGCCGAGACTCACTGTTCTCTCCCCTCCCCACCTGCAGGAGAATCAGAAGCTGAGGGAGCAGAACGAGGAGCTGAATGGCCAGATCCTCAGTCTGAGTCTCCACGAGGCCAAGAACCTGTTTGCCCACCAGACGAAAGCCCAGTCCCTGGCTGCAGAGATAGACAGTGCCTCCCGAGATGAGGTATGTACTAGGGCTACAGGACTGATGGACTGGGAAGGATGATGGATAAATTGGGACTGCAGAGATGTTTCTCCTGAAGAACTGGACTATAGAACTTAGAATGGAACATTTAGGATTCATTCTTTTACATTTTAATATTGTACATCTTCCTAAAATCCTAAAATGGGGATACAAAGTGTATCTTTCTAGCTTTAAATCTATCTTTATATCAATTTCAATTCAATTTAATTGTACTTATACAGCGCCAAACATTACATATGTCTCATGGCGCTTTACAGAGTGTTAGACAATCAGAGAAAGGAAAAGAAAAAGAAGGTCCATGGGTAACAGGGGTGAGGAGAAGAAACCTCGAGCAGATCCACGACTCAAGGGCCTGACCCATCTGCCTAGGGTCAATCAGCTTTATATCTATCTTTCTATCTATCTGTCTGTCTATAAGAGGGATTAGGTTTAAAGGGACACCAGGCAAGCCTGATTCTTTTTCTCTACGTAACTCTCCCTCGCTCGGTCTGAAGCTCTTTTCCTTTTCTTTGCATCTTCCGTCAAGGGTTTTCGCTGCTTCTTCGCCGGCTCTGCCATTATACACACGTTTGCAACAATCGAGAGAGAGAGTCTTAATTCGCTTTGTAATGAGTCATTTAACCATATACCGACTTACGAAGATGAGTAATTAACACGAAAACGTTGCCTGGTGTCCCTTTTAAAGACACTGTTGTGTTGTCAAATGAATGTTGTTAATTCCACTTTTACTGTTCACAGTTGATGGAGGCCCTTAAAGAACAGGAAGAGATCAACATCCGCCTCAGGCAATACATGGACAAAATTATCCTGTCCATCCTGGACCATAACCCCTCCATTCTGGAGATCAAGAACTAACTCCACCAGAGGGGAAGAGGAGTGGAGATGCTACACTGGACATATAGCACCCCCTGTTGTCTGTGCTGTGAACTGCACCCATGCTGGAAAACTGGAACTTTTTGCCCATGTGTGTTGGGAGGGAAAAAAAGAGATTTTTTTGTATGTCTTTGTTACAATCTGTGAATCTTTAAAATATATTAATACCTTTCATGCACTTTTTGGAAGATTAAGCTGCCATTGCCATCGCTGTAAATCAACAAAACCATTGAGGGTGAAATCACTGAGAGTGAGGAGGTGTGGGCATTCCTGACGCAAGGTGCCAGGTGGTCAGCTTCCCTCTGGCCACCCTGTGCTTGAGCTAACGGCACAGAGTACCCCGAGAGAGGGAGGCAGTGCAAGAGTGGTCAGAGGTGTGGAAGAGACCGTAGCATCTCAACGTTTTGAGAAGTGCTTGTACTACTGATGATGGCACAGAATGCTGGAGGGGAGGCAGGTTGTCTGTGACGGGCCAGTTGCCATAGCGAGAGGTTGTGGTTGTGTTCAGTATGTGCTAATGAGGCTCGGGGCTCATGTGAAGTGCCTGTGGTTGTGGAGAAGGGAAACTGAGAGCTCATAAACATGGACCACGAATGTGATGAGAGAAATAAGAGCAGACTGTGGAAGTGAAGTTGAGTGGAGGGAGTATGCAAGAGACTTGCACAAGGCAAGTGCCTATTCTAATACTTGGGTGAAAGGATGGTAAACACACAAATGTGCACTGTAAGAGTATGTTACAGAATCAGTTTAAAGGATATAAATGATGGGTTACTGACCAAGGCTACAGACGATGACATAGACAGTTGCGGGTCATACACTTGAATGTACAGTAGCACAGACTATGTGAATGTCACAATGCCGAAATTATATAGGTTACTTGAACTGAGGTGGAGGTTGTTCCTGAGGCGTTTGAGTGTTGTCACGGTGACCCAGAGATCACATGGTGCAAGCCCATCTTTTGCTAACTTTTGGTAACTTATAATGAAGGGACCATTTTGCAGCAATCCAAAATCATGGTGTGGTTTGTATAAGTACTGCCAGGTATAGGCCTATACACACACATACACACTTGTATGAGGTCAATTTGTTTTTCACCAGCAAATTACTGTTGAATCTACTTATGTGGACTGTCATGACATGTGCTCATGTGGGAGGATCACAGACTGATGGATAGACCGATGCAAATATACACCAGGACTTCTGTATCTTTGCCAGTGGCTCAATGACTGTCAACCAATAATAATTTATCAGCAATGTAGGCTCCAGCCAGGTGAATAGGACCCAGCCAGAGTGTATTATCCAGCATTTCAGCAACGAAGCCAGTAAAAAATTCTGTTTTTTGACTGTTGTATAGGGATATGACATTACTGCAAAAACATGAGGTCTAGTTTTGCTTCTTGCACAAAGCAATTTCTTTGCATGTAGGCTACTTCTGGTGATTGTGCCTGGCCTTGCCTCCTGTCTGTTCCACATGGATTCATGTAGACCATTAAGAGTATAGTAGACTGACTTTATAGAGACGTTCAGTGTCTTAACATTTTTTGTGAGATGTAAATGTTGTACAGATTAGTTCATTTTTGTTTTGTTTTTCAAAATCATTTTCAGGGCTAGCAGTAGTGAACTTGTAGCAGGACATTTGACTGTGTTCAAAGGTAGTCCTATCAGGACAAAATCTCCCAAACTTAGAGATTTTTTTATTTAAAAAAATAAATAAAATAATCATAATAATAATTTGATCTCATGGAGTTATTGTATAGTTGAAGGGAGTATGGTCCGTCTGACTGCTGCTTTATGTGATGCTGTTCTCCCTGAGCCAACTGATGAGCTTTCTTCGGAGTGCATACACTGCACCTTTTTTCGTCCCTTTCTTTCAAATTTAATATCCTTTAAACCTACGGGGAGAAGCTACCACCAGTAGCTTAGCTTAGGCCCAGTTAGACACAAGCCGAGTAAACCTACAGATGAGCGGTCATCAAGTTAATTGGAATTTGTGTTTTAAGTCATAGCCTCAACACCTGTTGTTAATATCCGGTTAAGTCTATCTTGTGTTGAGTTTGCTAAGCTAAGTTTTTTTTCTTGTGAAAATAAAATCATTGCATAAATAAAAATATGTTGAACAAGCCGTGAAGTGTTCCTTTTTTGAAGTGGTTTAAATAACATAAACAGGAGCTGTAGGTTACACTAGCATACATTGACCTATGACATCACAGCACAAAACCCAAGCAAATTCTGTAACGATGACTGAACCATGAAATGTGCGAAATCATATTAGCCAACAAAATGACGGTAGTGTCTACCACACTATAGATGGAAGTTATTTTCATTTAAAAATGAAATAGCCTATCCGTTTGAGGTAGGGAGCAGAACGGCGTCCACGTGTTAGACGGACGCTGTGTGTGGGGGTGGAGAGAGGGAGAGCCACTTTTTCGCAGCAGTGGTTTCTTTCTGGAAGTCTTAGGCTAAACTTGTGAAATGGGTAAGTTTCAACGTGAAATTGTCAATTAATAGTAAATAACCGCTTCGAAAGACATTTCTGATGCACACGGTTCCACTAAATGAGAGAGATCGTTTGTAAATCCATGCTATTGCATTTTCTCCAAGAAATCCTCTCATTTCACATTTGAAGCTGTGCAGTGTAGGCTACTCAACGATATCGCTTAAGCACTTCTAAATTTTCTGAACATGAACATTGGCCTAATGATGTGTTTAACTAAAGAATGTGTTGTTTTACCAACACCTAGCCTGTATACCAGCTTTGTTTATACTTTGGTTGTTATGACGTGCATGTTTGATGTAGTTTTTTGCATTGACTGATTAGCGTCAGATTAGACTCCATGGCCTACAGTTCTCTTACTTTACATTGGCCATTTCTCCTCCAGGTAGGCAGAAAAGTGTTGGCGAGGTGGGCCTGCCCAAAGTGACACCCCAGTCTGCGTTGTCTGTGAAGATCGCCCCAGATCAATCTCAGGCCCAAACTCAACCTAGGCAACGGCCATCAAGGACCAATGGGAGGAGGAAGAGGTCCACAGTAGAAAACTTTAATTTCCCAACACATGAGCTATGGGACAAAGAGGACTGGGAGAAGACTAAAGAGAACCATTACCTGTACCATCATGGTGAGTTACAAATGTGTCAAACGGTCGTGCCAGGTAGAAAGTTAGGATGGTATTTGGAAATGCATTTTCAATGCATTTTTATCTATTTTATGTGGTAAGCCTATGGTCAAAGACTCCTCTTAAAACTGAGAACAGATTTACTCCAACACTCACTCATCCTTTGACTCATTGGCTCTGATGGTGCTGGGGACATAGGTTGCCTTCACACTGGGTCCGTTTAACTGGACCGTACCCCCCTTGCCCTGATCCTGCTGGACTCTGTTCACATTACTTTTTTGTTTTTTGCGGACCCGGGTCCTTTTATGTCAAATACTAACTTCTATTCACTAATATCGCTTGGCAATGTCACAAAAAACAGCAGTTAATTTCCTGGTTTTAGAACAGATAGCATTCGAACCGCACCGGAGTTTTAACAAACTGTACCCCCGACCACTGGTCCGGACCCGGTTCCGCAAGACTGCGTTCAGACTATCAAAAATCACCGAACTGGTCAAAACGAACTCAGGTCCGGACCAAACAGTCTCGTGTGAACGCGCCCTTAATATCCCCTCTTGCAGGTGGAGGCGAGAAGGGAGCAGCCGAGTCAAAGTCTGGGGACCCCACCGAGCCCTCCAAAGTCCAGCCCTGGTCTCGCCTCCGGCCGAGCAGCAGGAGAGGCCCCAAAAAGAGCTACTTCAAATGGAGGAAGAGGAAGGCCAGCGTGGACGAAGACCCCCCTCTGCCCCACGAGGACTGGGAGCAGGAGATCCGCGAGCAGGCCAGCGACAACTCGGAGGCCAATCACAGCAGCCCGTATGGTGAGTGTCACCGCTGGCCTAAAATGGCCGCCACCAATTCCCACAAAGAAGGACTCTTCCCACAAGGAAGAACTCTTCTCTCTGCTGCAATAGGCATGAACTTTGCGTGCTTTACTAATAGGTTATAGTTGATCAAACCTATTTAAAATAATGCCACTTGTAAATGCCCCCAACAGTTTAATGAAACATTTTGTCCCTGGCGAACCTCGGTGTGCTCTTGATGAGACTCTCTGGTCATTGCAGTATTTGCTAGTGGCACTCTGCTGCTCTGTATGAAGTGTAGACCCTGTGCTGTGTCCCCCTGTGCAGGCATCGAGGATGTCCTGACGGTGGCCATGATGAAGCTGAGCATGGAGGACAGGAACGGGTGCATGCCGTCCCTCTACAACCCCAGCGTCCACCACATGCCCCCGGTCAAGTGGGAGTACGGCAGCCATGCCACGGTGGAGGGGCAGTTCTCGGACGCAGAGGAGTGATGGCTCCTCGGGTCCTGGTTCGTTAGGGATGGTTGAGCACTTATGAGTTTGGTTTCTATGCTGGTTTTCTAGTTTGACTGACAGATTCTCTGTCTGTCAGTTGTGGTCTGTGTATTAGTTTTTGCAGTTAATACTGACACTAGAGTTATGGATTTTGTGAAGAAGATTAAGAAGATTAATTTAAAAAACACTTATTTTATTATTTTAATTCTAATCACTTGGCATCTTATTATGTAATGTCATTTTATTATGTATTTACTTTCACACTTTAGTTACTTTTATCAGGTTTTTTTAATTAATTGGTCAAGTGATTGGTTTCATAACAACAGAAAGAGTTCAGATTTGTTTACTCACTGGTAAAGTATCTGGTCACACCAAATTTGAGGGCAGCTACACTACAGTTAACTCATCAACTTTTAGCTTTGGTTCCTTTGCTTGGAGTGGGTTGATTTTGGGGGAATGTGGGGGGGGGTTGAGTTCACTGTTCAGGATCTCTGGAACAAAAATAAATTCAGCATTCCAAAAGAACATGGGTTTCCGGTCTGAATAATTCCATGTTTGCTAGCAAGAATGCACTCTGACACGGAATCCCCCGGCTCTGCCATCCAACCAGAAATCTAACGGCTCCCAAGTTTCTACCGAAGACAAGGATCATCTGCTTCAGAGAATAAATCATTCAGAGGGCAAAATTACATCCTCTCAGCAATCTGTTCAGCACATGTGCAATCTTAATGTACAGTAAAAAAAAAATAATGGCAAAAGTGTAGTTTTGGAGGGAACCTGGTAAAGACTGTGTGAATGTACATCTTAGCAGATTATTTGCATCTTTTTACACATGAGAACCTTTAAGAAATATTCAGCTAAGCGCATATTACACCGGTCTCAGTCATCAACTGAGTTGTTTCAGTGTGTTGTAACCCTTTATATCCACTAGGTGGCAGTACCTGTCAATGCCAGAAACATTGCACTTCATTGTAGGCCTACAATGAGAACATTTTTTATAAACAGCTATGCTTGTGGTAAAAAAAACAGATACCTTGAGATTCGATTTTGATATATTTCCACTAGAAAAGTCTAAGGAGTAGCCTAGGCTACAAAACACAATGCGAAGAACTAAAGGTAGGCTTACTGGATGCTCGTTTCATCTTTCGACTTCCCTATTGAAAAGCCTCTTACACAACCTTTAGACCTTAAAGTGATATGCTTTTCTATGCATAGACTCCGATCACACAATTAGCACTAACACATCAAAATATTCAGACTGAACATGTGGAACGCTCTCCCACTGAGACGGTAGGCCAATTGTCACTAATGTGTTAGCGTTAAACCTCGTGGCGTGGCTCCCTCACGGGGTCATTCGCAGTCTCTTCCTCTGTTCATTATCGACCACTTGTTTCTCTCAGCTTACATTTCCACTCGTGAGTCACCTCGTCATGCTGTGTGTAAAAAATAGAGGCTCCGTGAATGGGAGATGTCTCTAGGTTAAGGGTAGAATTGGTCATGAGCGTCTTTTAAACCATTTTTCATAAAGCAGATGGTACTAGGCTATAGTGCTTCCCATTAATGAATATGTTACCACAGGAATGCCAGAAGTATCTCAGTGAGTCAGCACTTCTGTTTTTGTAGGTATCTTTGTGGGATGTGTGGGATTTTTTCCCCTGTCTGAGTCCCAAATGGAAATGTCTAGCTGTCTGAATTAGTTAGTCATTTTTGCTGGTCCCCATTAATGACCAATCAACCTATCCACCTGAAGCCACATGCACTTAAGAGTAGCCTAGCTGATGGGCTTTTGAGGTAAGTATAGCCCACAACCATCAGACCTTATTTCCCATCTCATCATTCTTTTTGGGGAGATTTTTTTGTTTTGGTCTATTCCAGGGGTGACCTCCACCAATCTCCTCAGCAACCACATCCTGTGGCCAAATGGCCCGGCTCCCAGATAGCCACACCGGCACCAGATGTGGGCTCGGTGATTCATCACAGCATTGGCCCTTCTAATTTGGAGGTGATGGCATCTGGTGACTCAAACAGCCTGATAGATCTGGAGCAGGACTGTGATGTGGGCGTCTGTTGGATGACATGGTGAGTGGAAGATGCGGTCTAGTTTGGTTTGGTCTGGTTCTCCTTGTATGGTTGGCGCCATCTTTCACCAGTATTACACAGAGAAAAAACTCTCCTGGACCTCAGAAACAAAAAATCCCCCCCTGTTGTACCAAAATCCTTTACTGGCTAAGGCATCTTAAGGCCTTAAGACAACTGTAGGGTTTGGGGTAAAAGCGCTGGAAGAGGTTGAATCTGTTTGTGTGTTATAGCCCAGTAAGGGATCTTGCTGTGGTAATATCTGGCAAACAATTAAATAAATGAAAGGGGAGGCTGAGCAGTCACACAAAACTACACTACATGAAATATCCCTCTGATGCAATGTCATCCCGTCCGCCTGCCAAGACAGAGTGAGAGGGCATCCAGGCGGGTCACAGGCCTTCTTCTGTTCTTTTGCGGCCTTCCTGACCTCCTCCTGTTTTTTTACATTTTATTGTTTACTGGCTTTTCAGTAATGATTATCCTTTGCACATTTGCACATTTTGCAGACAAACATCTTAAGGAGCACGCATTGGAATGGTGACTCAACCGGATTTGGAGTCTCAGGGGCCTTCTCAAACCGCTCCTCCTCCACGGCCGTGGAAAACCATCTCCGGCTTCTAAGCTTGTCTCACTTAGACCCAAATCTTCTGACCCCGATCGCTGTCGGTCACAATTACACTTGTCAGAAGGAATAGAGTCAGTTTTTTAAAAATGCTACCAGCTCATTCTAATTCCTAACCATAGTCCAGCACCTGCCTCTAGGCATTGCTGTCCTTGCTTGCCCTCCTCCTTTGTCTAAATGGAGACTGAATGGCTGATTCTCTGTGCGTGCATGCGTGTGCGTGTGTGTGTGCGTGTGTGTGTGCGTGTGTGCGTGTGCGTGTGCGTGTACGTGCACAAAAGAGGTGAGAGGGTTTATTACTGGTTGATGCCGTATGCGGCTGGTAAAAGGCCGGTCAGACTGCAGTGACACGGCAGACCCAGCAGGGGGCGTGTGTGTGCAGCAGCGCTCCTGGCCTGGCTGCCCGCTGTTGGGATGCACAGCTTGTAGGAGGGAAGGGGGAGGTGGCGCTGGAGAGGAGCGTCGGCGGCGGCAGCAGTGGCGGTGGCACGGCGCAGCCAGTCATGACGCCCGTCTAGCGCAGACTCACAGTCAGATGTCTGGGTCAAGGTGCTGGATAATGAGTCCTCCACAGACTGGACCAACCGGACGGAGAGACAGAGAGAGAGGCAGCGGGAAAGATAAGAGAGAGAGAAGAGAGAGAGAGAGAGAGAGGGATAGATAGATAGAGTAATAGTGTGTCAGTGGGGAGAGGGCAGAGTAGAGGACAGTAAAAGGGGTGAGTGTAAAGAGAGAGAGAGAAACGACAGAAGATTCTGAAAATCAGAAAGAGAGAGAGAGATGAAAGAGGGACACGCTGCTGTAGGCTGGACCGTCTCTCAGACAGCCATGGTCTGCTCTGTTTTCTGTAAACACATTTGTTGTGTGTGGTGGATTAATGATTTGTATTATAATCAGTAGGTATTGCCCAACTTTTAGATTCAGCATAAGCACGCTGAATGGACGTGGAGGTCCTGGAGCTGTGGCAGTGTCCTGTGACCCCCCCCTCTGGCTCTGAGTGGTGCTGTGCAGTGGCATGTATCCACAGAGCTGTTACGCCAGCGGCTCTCCAGACACTGTGCTTTACTGGCCATTTTCAAAACAGCTCACACTTTGCTCTATAGAACTGTTATCCAAAGGAAACTGTTATCTCTGTAGGAGGAGTCATAGTGTCATAAGTGAGATAGTCACCACACGCACGCACACACACACACACACACACACACACACACATATATATATATATATATATATATATATATACACAGCTCTGGGAAAAAAATAAGAGACCACTGCACATTTTTCTGATGGTTGCTGGTGACATTCGAATAAGTTAACGGTCATAGTGAGAATTAAGATACCACTGCAAATTTGAATATGTTCGAATGTCACTCAGCAACCGTATGATGACATCAGAAAAATGTGCAGTGGTCACTTTAATTTTGTCCAGAGCCGTATATGTGTGTGTGTGACTATATATGGCTTATGATATTACTTGCTTACTATATATCCTGCTTCCATCTTGTTCTATCATTGGCAGCATGTCGTGCTGTGCAGCGCCCCATGAAAGGTGTAGCTCTTGCAGTCCAGTTTCCACACTCCCTCCTCCAGGTTGTTTCTGGCTTTCTGCTTCCTGGCCTCCTTTTCCCAGGTGGTGTCCAGCTCATGGCTGCTTTCGGGATGTGGTGCTGGTCCTTCTGAAGGACATGCCCAAGCCATTTCATTCTGCGTTGCTTTATCTCCATCACCACGCTATGTATAGGCTACATGTATGCATAGCACTATATATGTACGCCAGCCAATATGGTATATATTATGTTTATGTGTGACCATAACAGTACACACCCAGCTCATAACTCCAAGTCTGTATATGGCTATCACAGAGACTACATTATCATGTATGCACACACAGCAACTTTGAACTGCCACATGTCTGTACCTGGCAGAACAGCACTCGCTTATCCTCCCGTTTGGCTATCAGAGAGCCTCCGCAGGCCACAGGTGGTGGGCAGGCTGGAACCCCAATCCTCATTCCAACTGTGGTGTGGCGTTCCGATAAGCCGACACACCTCCCACGCCCCCGCTCCGACAGGATACATAGGAGAGGAATGTGCTTTTCTCTTAGGAAAATAAGGGGGAAAATACTCACTGGCTTATCAGAAGAAAACCAGAACAGCATTTTTCGGGGGCGGCTTATTTTCCTTTCCATTGAGAGAAACGGTTTGCATTCTTGCAAGATTCATCAGTTCGGGGCCCGTTTCCTCAATATTTCTGAAAACTGAGGTTGAGTTTTGCAACATGGCAGCATGGGAGCTAGTGCCTCTCAATCATTGTCAATCAATAATAGCTGTCAATTCCCATTAACAGAGGTCTTGTAACATCTTGTACATTTATTTTTAACAGATCAGATAATACAGTATGGCGATTTTGTGCAGTGTTTCTATTTAGAGTCGTGCATATATTTATATAATCATACTTATATTTATTGTACAAGTACTCAGCCTTGTACATTGTAAGTTCATATATATATACAATTATGTTACATTTCTAAAACACAGTATACAATTATTATATTATATTATAAAGGTGTTCTTTTGTTCTTTCATTTCTGAGTTTCACCATGCGCTGTTGAGAAAATAGGGAAGTGTTTGTGTTCATTCATTCATACATCATTCGAAGTATACCGGAGTATTCTTGAGTTCATGAGTTTAAAATGTCCTTCTCTTGAGTGGTTCTCTTGGAGAGAGGAGAGAAAGAGAAGGAGAAAGAGAGAGAGAGAGACCCTGTGCCGACTTTGGCACACTTTAGGAGCAGTTGTGTGGCGTGGCGTTGCGGGAGCCGGCGCTGAATCCAGGACAGGCAAGGTCGCCGGCGGTGATGGAGTGCTAGTAGGTGCGGGTGACCTCCTTCACTAGGAAACAAAGGCAGGGGGAGAGGAGGAGAGAGAGAGATAGAAAGGGAGAGAGAGGGAGAGAG